>NC_064811.1:110758804-110883804 GCF_023721935.1 Panthera uncia | reverse complement strand
TCCAGAAAATTCGAACCCTTTATTGGAAGCATACTACAGCAGGCTCTGATTAAGATATGGTGCTAGTAGACCAGGTAATCTGGAATTTTCTGAGCATAGCTTACTGACTTAGGTGTGGGCACTTCAACCAACCTAAGCCAACTGATTTTCTCTAAAATGTAAATTAAGAAGCCTGTGGCTAAGATAGATAGTGGCAGCCCTTGGATTTAAGAGAAATTCATGATGAGTCATGGCCAGAACTGGGCTGTGATAACCAAATATACTTTGCTCTGTAAGAGAATAAACCCAAATACCTTAAAGATCAAGAGCTGACAGGCAGAAGGGAGAGGGCAGAGAGAGAAGGGAGAGGATGGTTTAATAGAGAAAATAGACCCAGACAGTCATTGTACATGGCTGTGTGAAGATGTTCCTAAAATTAGGTCCTACGAGATCCTCTGGTACATTCATATACATTCTCCTTTATGCTAACCCATTTGAGTGAGATTTTGCACTTTGCAATTTAATTGTTTCTAGATTAGGTACTATCCTAAATCAATGTTCTCTAAATTTAAAGCATGTTCTTTTTATCCCCCCTCAAAACATTTCAAATACTAGAACAGTTTACTTTCCTTTTCTTCTGTGCTTGTGATTATGCAAGGTTTGTTTCAATATCAACATTGACTTCAAATTTAAACCTATATTTTCTTATGTGTGCTATTTATATTACTTAAACCCATTATCCATTGAGTGTATTTGTGCTGATTATCTTAAATAAAAATATTTTTTCAAATATTCTTTCAGCACGCAGCTTTAGTTCGACTTTCTCAACTTGCTGCTCTCATAATATTTTTTTTGCTTCTATCTTGACCCTTTTGAAATAACATAGTCATGTTTGCTGCTTTCAAATCCTCTAGAATCTCTCCCAAGTCTAGTGAACTTTAAAAAATGTCAGTTAAAGGTTCACTGGTTTTCTTGTTCACTTCCTTTAAAATTCATGGATAGCCGCCATCAAGATCTCGCTGCTCTGTCTACTTGAAGCAAAATGCCTTTAGCAGTTTTGCTTTTTATCTGTACCTGTCTAACTCTTTTTCTTACAATTCTGTGGAATCTATTCTTGGTTGGAAAATATCTCATTTTTCATTTTTTGAACATAAATTTAAATATTTTCACTTAATATGACTAAAATGATAACGATATAACTCTGTTTTGGGGGGAAATGAATTTTAATATATTAAAATTAAAATAACAGCAAGCATGTGTAATTTAAAACTAATGGTTATATAAGTATTTTCTAAAAGATGTTTTAAATATTTTAGTAAAGGTCATGCTTATGGGGAAAGAGTCGATGAATTTTAAAAGCTATTCTCTTATTCCTTAGAAACTATGTGCAAAACATTACTACCTACCCTACCATTTTCTTCCTGAGGTAAAGGAGTTCAGTGAAGCAATAGGTGTATATATATATATACACCTATATATAGGTGTATATATAGGTGTATATATATATATATACGTATATATATATATATACGTATATATATATATATATATATACAGGTGTATATATATATACACACACACACATATATATAGGTATACATACACACACACACACACACACACACACACACATTCCTCTAAAAATGAAACCTTATTTTTTAAAACATTAGATTTCTATTATCTAAACACTATACATTTAGCTAAACATGGCTAACCAAAAATTCCATAGGTGTATATAGAGAACTATGTTACAGAGTTACTTTAATAAAGGAGATATTGTACATATAACCAAAATAAGAAAGAAGTAATTCTCTAAATAAAGACTCAGTACCCACTATCTTGAAAACAAGTTTATAGCTTTAATAAATAATTGCACATATATATTCAGACAGCATCTAGATCTTAATTAATAATTTATTTGGAATTTAGGAAATTAAATACTAGGCAGTCCGAATACTTTATTTCCATACATTATTAGAAATATTTCATTTTCACATTTATAATAGTATATTAATTGAATAATTCAGTCAAATCATAGCATGAAATATCCCCAAACTTTTAAAACTCTTGAATCAGACAACATAGGCCTCATAGAGAGGCTTTGAGTTTATTTAAGTGTTCCTGGTGGTGAATAAAATAAACACTTGCTTTTTGGTTTTCCATGGCAATTCAGATTAAAAACTCCTCTATTATTTTGTGGAAATCGCTCTACTTTCTGTGTGTTTGTAGATACATAATTATCTTAAAAAAAAAAAAGAGCTGGTTTTATATTGTGTACTCATCGGTCTGGAAATAAATTGTCACTAGGAAATGTTTATTGGGTAGTAACAGATTAGAACCTTACGTTTTCTAAACATAACGTGACTTACGTTGTAGAGAAAAGATGCTTTATTCAAATGGCAAGAAGTTGTTTCAAACTGTATATATTATAAGAAATTAATGTGCATGAAACCGTGTTTACAAGGCATGTCAAAGGATTTAGCTTTCTTTTAATACGGAAACTCACTTTTTCATATTTTTATATTAAAAGAATGACATCCCGATATATACCTTTTTATCTTCTGGGAAGGTTTTCCAATTAAAATTAAATTTCTTGTGGGGCGCCTGGGTGGCTCAGTAGGTTGGGCATTCAACTTCCGCTCAGGTCATGATCTCATAGTCTGTGAGTTCCAGCCCCGCGTCGGACTCTGTGCTCACAGCTCCGAGCCTGGAGCCTGTTTCAGATTCTATGTCTCCTTCTCTCTCTGTTCCTCCCCTGCTTGTGCTCTCTCTCTCTCTCTCTCTCTCTCTCTCAAAAATAAATAAACATTAAAAAAATTTTAAAAAATAAACTTCTTGCTTTGGAGAAACGTTCTACTTAAAATTGTCATGGCTAATCATTTAAGTTTTGAGACATTATAGAGAATGGTGAAAAAAACACAATGTTGGGGTTGATGAAGGGACAGAAAAAAAAAGAGAGACTTTGGGGTGGATAAAGTGAGGAAAGGATGGGTTTCCCCTGTAATGAATTGAAGTCAGTGAGTAGAAGAAAAAGAAAGTTTCAAAAGTTTGGATCTGTTTCAGGACTGGAACCTAGTGATTAGTTCTGGAGAAGAAACCCAAAAAGGGGCAAGGCCTAGCAGCAATGTGACTAAAGGTCATGGGAACTTGTGGAAATGTGCTTTGGGTTGTTAGCTAACGTCCCAATCCTGCCTCAAGCAGGCAATGCCACTGCCTATGCTCTGGGCCTAGGAACAGACATTCCCCCTTGACATTCACTTCCTGAGCATTCAGGAGCACCTCCAGCAGGACTAAAACTTTCCAGAACACAGGAATTTTCCACATCACCTTCTCTTTGAAAAATCTTGCTTATGCTACTGCAGGATACACATTCTTGGCTAACAGGCATTATTTTTTAATATACACTGATGAATTCAGTTTTCTAGTATTTTATTACAGATTTTTATATTCATATATATATATGAGAGATTGGCCTACAATTTTCCTTCCTTTTTTTTTAATCTTTATTGGGTTTTGGAATTAGGCTCATAACTGATAATCACTATGGAAGATGTCACTTAAAAAATTCTTTAAGGGGAATTTTGTAAAAACTATACATAAACATAATGTGCTTGATTGCATTTGTTTTATTGCACTTTGCAGATGTTGCTGTTTTTTTTTTTTTTTTTTTTTTTACAATTTGAAGACTGTAGCGACCCTGTGTTGAACAAGGCTATTAGGCTAATGGTGTTGTTTTTCCAATAGTATTTGTTCTCTTCTTGTTTCTGTGTCATATTTGGTTATTCTCACAGTATTATTTCAAACTTTTACATTACTATTATATTTGTTATGGTGATCTGTGATCAGTAATCAAAGATCAGTAAGTTTTGATGTTACCGTTATAATTTTGAGGGAGGGGCACCATAAGCCGTGCCCATATAAGACAGCAAACTTAATTGATATTGTGCATATTGCTACTGTTCCACCAACTTGCTGTTCCCCATTTCTTTCCCTCTCCCAGGTCTTCTTATTCTCTAGGATACAGTAATATTAAAATTCTGACAATTAATAACCTTTCAATAGCCTTAAGTGTTCAATTGAAAGAAAGAGCACATGTCCCTGACTTTAAACCAGAAGCTAGAAATGATTAAGCTTAGTGAAGAAAGCATGTCAAAAGCCAAGATAAGCCAAACGCTAGGACATTGTGCTAAATTGCCAAGTTGTGAATATAAAGGAAAAATTTCTTTGAAGGAAATAAAAAAGTGCTAACCCAGCAAACACAAGAATAAGAAAACAAAGCAGCCTTATTGCTGACATGGAGAAAGTTTTAGTGGTCTGGATAGAACTTTAAACTAGTCACAATGTTCCCGTATGCCATAACCTAGTCCAACCAAGGCTCAAAGTCTCTTCAAATCTATGAAGACTGAAATCAGTGAGGAAGCTCCAGAAGATAACTTTGAAGCTCCTAGACGTTGGTTCATGAAGTGTAAGAAAAGAACCCATCTCTATGATATCAATGTGCAAAGCGAAGCAGCAAGTGCGGATGTAGAAGTTGCAGCAAGTTCTCCAGAAGATCTAGCTAAGATCATTGATGAAGGTGGCTACAATGAACAACAGACTTTCCATGTAGACCCCCCCCCCCAAAAAAAAGCCTTCTATTGGAAGGATGCATGATCTAGGACTCTCCTAGCTGGAGCAAAGTTGTCAATGCCTCACTTCAGAGCTTCATAGGATAGGCCGATTCTCTTGTTAGGAGCCATTGCAGCTGGTGACTTTAAGTTGAAGTCAATACTCATTTACCATTCTGAAAATGCTACAGCCCTTAAGATTTATGCTAAATCTAATCTGCCTATGCTTTCCAAGTGGCACAACGATACCTGGATGACAGCACATATGTTTACAACATGGTTTACTGAATATTTTAAGTCCATTCTTAAGACCTAATGCTCAAAAAACAAACAAAAATCCTTGAGAATAATACTGTTCATTGACAATGCTCATGGTCACCCAAGATCTCTGATGGAAATGTACAACAATGTAAATGTTGTTTATACCTATTAATACAACCTTCATTCTGCAGCCCATGGATCGTTTTGGACTTTTAAGTCCTATTATTTAAGAAACAGAAATATTATATAAAATTATATAAAACAGAAATACGTTTCATATATAGCTATAATACAGATGCCATAGTAGTTCCTGTAATGGATGTGAGTAAAGTAAATTTAAAGACTTCTGGAAAAGATTCAAGTATTTTATTTATTTTTAAGTTTGTTTGTTTGTTTATTTATTTATTTATTTGTGGGGGGTGGGGGCACAGATAGAGGAGAGAGAGAATCCAAACCAGTCTCCACACTATCAGCATGAAGCCTGATGTGGGGCTTGAACCTTTGAACCATGAGATCATGACTTGAACCGAAGTCAAGAGTTGGATGCTTAACCAACTGAGTCCCCCAAGGGCCCCAGATTCAACCATTTTAGATGTCATTAAGAAAATTTGTGATTCATGAAAAGCAGTCAAAATATTAATATTCACAGGGGGTTGGAAGAAGCTGATTTAAATCCTCATGGGAGACTTGGGTTCAAGACCTCAGTGGAGGAAGTAACTACAGATGTGGTAGAACTGGCAAGAGAACTGAAATTAGAAGCCGATCCTAAAGATATAACTTTAGGATCTGCAATGTTATGATAAAAATTTAATAGATGAGGGTTGCTTCTTATGGATGAGTAAAGAAACTGGTGATGGAAACTGGTGAAGATGCTATGAAGGTTATTGAAATGGTAACAAAGGATATGGAATATTACATAATCTTAGTTGATAAGCAGAGGCAGGATTTGAGACGATGGACTCCAATTTTGAAACAAGTTCTACTATAAATAAAGTGCTATGAAATAGGACAGCATGCTACAGAGAAATAAATTGTGAAGAATCAGTTGATATGGCAAACTTCACTGTTGTCTTATTTTAAGAAGTTTCCAGTCACCCCAACCTCCAGCAAGCACCCCCCTCATCAGTCAGCAGCCATCAGCATCGAGGCAAGACTTTCCACAACAAAAACTCAGATGATTGTTGGATTTTTCTTTAACAATGAATGTATTTTAGCTAAGGTATGTACATTCATTTTGGGTTTTTTTGGCATAATGCAATTGCACACTTAATAGGCTAATAATAATAGTGGGCTACTAATTTATAATACAGTATAAATATAACTTTGATATATACTAGGAAACCAAAAATGCTTTTGATTTGCTTACTGAGATATTCACGTTATTGCAGTGGTCTCAAAGTGAATCTACATATCGCTGAGGTATGCCTGCAATCTGTTTCTTCAGAATTTTTATAAATATTTTCAATCTTTCTGCTAAACCTGGGAAACTTTTAAACTATTGGTTAATTATTTTTAATAACTATAGAATAGTGCAGGTGTTAATTTTCTCTGGGGTAAGTTTTTACCTCCCAACTAATATTGTTTATTTGTGCCTTTTCTCATATTTAGATCAAATTTGCCAGATATTTACTGATTTTTATGGCCTACTTCAAAGAAAATGTATTGGCTTTGATGGTCTCTTCATTATATTCTTAAATTCAAATGAATTAATCTACTGTCTTGTACTCCTATTCATTAGTTTCTTTTTTTTTTTTTTTTTTCTATTTGTTGTTTGTTTTTATGTTTTTTTTAACACCCGAATGGTAGACTTAAGTAAATATTAGCTTCTCCTCTTTTGGGATATAGCCATTCAATACTAAATATTTCTAAGTAGTATTTTAGTTTCATTCTTTCCAGTTAAATATGGAATAGCTTATAATTGTTTAGCTCTAAAATTTTTCAAACTTTTATGAATTTTTGATGCATGACTTATTTAGAAGTAATTTCCAAATAATTATGGTTTTTTAAACTCTGATTTTGTCAATTGAATTTATGTACTTATATTTCCAGATTCTCCTTGTTTATCTTTCCTTTTGCCTTCATTTGGCTTGCTATATTTTGTTCAGTTCATTTTTTATTTTCCACTTATTTAGAAATTATTCAGTCTATTACTGTTTTTAAGTGATTAAAACATAATAACTCTGATTACTTCCCTATTGACTGACATTACATTTTCTGATATTTAAGCTTCCTCTCTTTTTTATCAAATGATTTCTACATTATATGTATCATTTTATATGGTGTGTGTCTGCTTATATTCATGTATAAAATTATAGGTGTTTTCTAAAATGTGTGTTTTTTTTTTTTTTTTTTTTTTGATGACCATACTCTTGCTACTCAGACTTTCTTCTGGGATGATTTTTCTTCTTACTAGAATACTTCCTTACGAATATCATTTAGAGCAGATGTGTTTGTGGTAAACTCTATCAGATTACATTTCCTGGAAATATTTTTAATTTAACCTTATTCTTTAAAAACAGTTTCACTGAAACATTCTTTATTGGCAGTGATTTTCTCATTACATTATGCATTTCATAATCATATTGTAGTCAGAATCTGGAATACGAATGGCAATGAGAGAATCCTCAATATTTGAAGAGCAGGGTTTCAAATTATTTTTAAAATTTTAGTGTATCTGCTTTTTCTTGAATAACTTTTGAGTTTTTGCCACTTCTTACCTTTTTTTTTTTACAGATTTATAACACTTTCATTTATTTTATGGCTATATGCCTCATTTAACTTCTCAACCTCTAATTCATATTTATTTTCTTATATTTGGTTAATAATATATAAACAGAAACTTTAAGCTGTTTTTAGTGTTCTCTAATAAATAATTTCATAATATTTCTTATTGGATTCTTCACAGAATGTGTCCACTTCTTTTCTGAAGTAAAACGTTTTATTTTTTCATTAATCCTGCAATGTTTTATGCATGTGTGTATGCTAACTCATCTTTAACTTGCTAAGATTTTTATAGGCTTATTTGCCAATAGGTAGTTTATGTTTTCTCTTTGAACTTCTCATGTCACACATGGCTAGGGATGAGCTTTCTGCTTTAGACTTGAAACTAATTGTAAAGAGGTATAAAAACTCTTTGATCAAATGTTGGCATCTCCTAGGCATTTATCTGGGGTGATCCCACTTTCTAGCCTGAAAACATGCTTTCCCACTCTCAAATGTATTTAACCATGAGGAGAAGATTTGTCTTTTGTTAATTTCAGGCAG
Organism: Panthera uncia; assembly: GCF_023721935.1. Classification (NCBI taxonomy): domain Eukaryota; kingdom Metazoa; phylum Chordata; class Mammalia; order Carnivora; family Felidae; genus Panthera; species Panthera uncia. The sequence goes on along the minus strand of NC_064811.1, from coordinate 110,875,693 downwards.
TGTTTATTTTTATGTTTACTAGAAGTGATGCATTAAAAACTGTAGAGCCCATTATTCAGTGTACTAGGCATTTTTCCTGCCCCAATGATGTGCTACTATCCCTGGTCTCAGTGGGCCACTGATACTCATCTTTGAGTCACAACCTTACAAAACTAATTGAAGATTTAAACTAATTTTTAAAGCAAAAGTGGAGTTAGAGATTGGTCAGCAATGGAAGTGTGGATGGAAATGACTTTAGCCTCATAACACAGCTTGCACTGCCCATAGAAATAATGACTGCCTGATTTGCTGGGACAGAAATCGTGTTTTTGAAACCGGAGCGGTGCAATTGATTCAAAATCTTGTCTAAACCACTATGTGTGTTACTACTGGTATTTTCAGAAGTCAAAATCTGCCTAGTGCCAATTTTATGGTTGTTGTTCTTGTTTGGGTTCAGGAGCCCCATATTAGTTGTAGTTAGGGGAAAAAAATCTTCTAGTCTATAAGGCAGAGTTATTTCGGCCATAGATTTCAAAGTTTAATGATTATCCATGTTTTTCTGAGTTTCTTTTTGCCGCTTGAATACACAGCCCCACATATACATGCATGCTATTGCCGCACATTCACATACACGCATACGGCATTTGTCCTTGAAGGTCTGGTGATAGATTTACTTTATTTTATTCTTATTCTATAGTTCCACCATAGACAATACGATAAATGCACCTGGCTTTACTTGCCATCTATAGTACAGAAGACTTAAATATTTACATGTCCAGGCTAGATGCAGACCTTTTCTAAAGACTCACACTTGGATTCCCGGTTAACCATCCGACACTACCATGGTCCTTCTCCAGTCTTCTACATGGAAACCAGTGTGCAGTTTTCCAAACACAAAAATCAAATCTTTCATTCTGGGTGCCAGACATACTAATGGCTTCACATTACTCCGAGAATAAAGATTAAAATCTGGAACATGAACTAAAAGGACTTATACATCTGAACTTTAACTAATTCTATCAGCCTTTTTCTCTGCTGATTCCTCCCTGTATTCTCCCTGGCTTCTCTGCTCAGTCACATGACTCACCTTACCCTTGATACATCAGTCACCAACTCATTTATTTAAACTTCTACTTTCTCATCCTTTCCTCACCATATATTCTCTCTTTCCCTTATTTTTTCATACACTTATTTTATACTCATAACATCACGAGAAGTTCTTAGCATTTACTACACATTTTGGTTTTTTGTCTGGTTGCTAAATGTAATATGCTAAGCTCAGTAAGCAGCTATATATTGGATCTGTTCACTATTTTAACCATAATATCTATCAAAGTGAGTGGAATCTAATTGTCCTAGCTTGGTTTTATGAATAAATTGATTAAGTAGTAACCAAGTAGATTAAGCTCTCGGATATAACGTATCTTGTTATCCCCAGTGTTTCTTTCTGACATCTTTCAAATTTTACTTATTTATTTGGAGCTTCTTTTCTTGATGTTCATTTTCAAAATTAATCTGTATGACAGGAGAGATGGAGTCTGCACTACCATGCTTAAAACATCATAGGTGATCAATAAGTATATGTTGAGTTATTGAAGAAGCAAATACTTTGTGGACATAACATGAATGGTTATCGCAAAGCAATATTAATCCTAAAGTCTCCTGATTTCAAATTTCAAATGTAATTCTAATTGTTTTTCTTTAGAAGTCATAGCATTAATGACCTTCAATATAATGTGTCCATTTCTTTACAGTTACCAGAAGAAAAATGTAGGGGTAAATGCTATCAGAGGTATACATGGACACATCAACAGCAATGATACATTCAGCAACGAGGGCCATGCACGTAGAGGTTTGTAGGAACACAAGGAGACTCACCCACAGTCAGGCTTGGCTAAGGTTCAGGTGGTGTGGTTTTAGCCCCCAAACCAGAAAGTGTTATTTTTTTTTTTGCCCTTATTTTGTCACCTGTACACAATGATCTAAAAGATCCAAGAAATAAAATTTTATTTCATCTCCCTATTTAACTGTAACCTTGGCACAGGGTCTCCGGTTCTTCCTGTGGACAAAGGGACAGGAGCTTAACCTCTAGTCAGATTTATTTCTGGAAGTTAGAGGTCTGGACAGAAAGACATCCTCTTTGGAAGCAAAAAGAAAAAAAAAAAAAACACTTTTATCAACAATATGCTAGCATACTCCAAGAATGCTGTGCTGCTGTTGCACTCCTTGTGACTAAATGACATGGCTGGCAAAGTGCCCATGGCTACTCTGGTACTTTCTGAGACACATTGGTAAAGGGCATGAGGAACCCTCAGACTCTACAAATGATCAAGTAGCACCCATGTGGGCTCCAGTAGAATCACAGAAGTGCTCCACAGGATGTTAAAGCTGTTTGCTCCTCCCAATGACTTTGTGCTTAATCAACTACCCTGCTCACTGAACCAACTTGTCAGGAACTCCTTTGAGCTAGACAGTCAATCTGCCAGGTGTCAGAGTAGCTGATTAATGAAACATGTCAAAATAGAAGCATCAAGGCTTCCATTCTGTTATAGTGTAAACAAGAAGCTAAATGAGAGAAAGAACCAACTCCTTCTGTTCCATTTTCCTACACGGAACAGAGTGCCAGTAGAGAATCGGGTGAATCAACACAGACCTGAAAGCCATTGCCAAGGGAGCTCTTAACAAAAGGTTTCTGCATTGTTATGGACTCAAGAGCCAGCAGGAAGAAAAAGAGAACTAGAAGTGGAAAAATACTGGGTACAGAGATTTGGGGGAAAGTGTCTTAAGATTCCCTCCCCTTCCCATTCCAATAACACATAAAGAGACCTCCCCAAGGTGCATGAAGAAGATCTTGGCTGAAATCCTTAAGATAAAGGAATCTAAGCATGAAGGTGCCCAGAATGCAAAATGAAGAGCATCCTTGGCCATAGGGCTTGAGTCCTTGATGGCAACTCCCTCCAGAGGGGGCACTGCACTAGCAATGTATTGAATGGAAGAGGAGGGGGTGGGAAATGGAGTCAGTCCTATTCCAACCTCTGCCGCAAGGCCTGTTAGGTAAAGCTTTTGTCTATGGTTTGGCCTGAAAAATAACACATATATTTTTGGCCATAGCCAGACTGGTCAAGGGGTAGAGACAAAACTTAAGCATATGCAGTCTTATTTTAGTGTCAGGGTGCTTAACCATCACATTGTGATGCCTCTATGTTATATGCTACTAGGAAGTAAAAAGTGCTTACGAAACTTTCTCTTGATATTTGGTTCTTAGTAGTTTGATTAAGTTGTGGCCAGGAGTTGTATTCTTCAAATTTAACTCATGTGAGTTCTGCTGAAATTCTTGAATTTATAAATGTATGTCTTCCAGTATTTGAAAGTGATTTTCAACTATTATTTTTTCACCTCATTTTCTTTCTTTTTTCTTTGAGGGATTCAGTTACTCACATGATACACCTTCTCTACTGGCCTCCAGAACCATGGCTATTTGTTCATTATTTGTTCATTTTTTTCTATCTTATTTTTTTAATTTGAAAAAAAATTCAAAGATTATTTATTTATTTATTTATTTGAGAAAGAGACCATGAGCTTGAGCAGGGAGAGGTAGGGAGAGGGGAAGAGAAAAAATCCCAAGCAGACTCAGTGTTGTCAGTGCAGAGCTCTCCACCACCACTCCTCGCCCCACCCCCAAACTCACTAACCATGAGATCATGACTTAAATTGAAATCAAGAGTCGGCTGCTTAACCAACTGAGCCACCCAGGCACCCTTGTATGTTATTTTTATTCAACCATTTTCATCGATGAATTTCCATAGATCATTTTCATTCATCTATTTTCAAGGTCATTGACTCTTCTCATTTAACTTCCTCTGCCACTTCATCCAAGAGATTTTCCTTTTTCCATTTAAGATGAAATCTGGCCTTTTGTAGCAGCATGGATGGAACTGGAGAGTGTTATGCTAAGTGAAATAAGTCACTCAGAGAAAGACAGATATCATATGTTTTCACTCTTATGTTGATCCTGAGAAACTTAACAGAAGACTACAGAAGGAGGGGAAGGGGAAAAAAAAAGTTAGGGAGGGAGCCAAAGCATAAGACACTCTTAAAAACTGAGAATAAACTGAGGGTTGATGGGGGGTAGGAGGGAGGGGAAAGTGGGTGATGGGCATTGAGGAGGGCACCTGTTGGGATGAGCACTGGGTGTTGTAGGGAAACCAATTTTATTTTATACTAAAAAAATAAAAGAAAAAAAATGTAAATGAGCACTGGGTTAAACTTCAAGACATCAGTTTCCTTAGCCCCTAACAAGAAAGTCAGTATGTCCTTTGAAGCCTTGAAGCCAGGCATTGACTTCTTTCTAGCTATGAAAGTCCTAAATGACATCTTCTTCCAATACAAGGCTGTTCTGTCTACATTACAAATCTGTTGTTGACTGTAGCCACCTTCATTAATGATATTAGCTAGAACTTCTGGAGAACTTGCTTCTAGGGCCTTGCTCTGGATTAGGCTTTGGTTTAAGGGAATGCTGTGGCTGGTCTGATCTTCTATCCAGACCACTCAGATTTTCTCCACATCAGCAATAAGGCTGTTTGACTTTGTCGGGGCACCTGGATGCCTCAGTGGGTTAAGCATCTGACTTTGGCTCAGGTCATAATCTTGAGGTCTGAGTTCGAGCCCCACATCAAGCTCTGTGCTGACAGCTCAGAGCCCAGAGCCTCCTTCAGATTCTGTGTTTCCTTTTCTCTCTCCCTTATCCTCTTCTCCGCTCACCCTGTCTCTCTCTCACAAAATAAATAAACATTAAAAAATAGATTTATTTTATAATTTTATAATTTCCATTTGGTCCTTTTCAATAATTTCTATTTATCAGATTTTCTATCTTTTTATTTACACCAAGAGTAAATGCTTACCTTATTGACCAAATTTATAATAGCTGCTTTAAAGGGCTAAATAGGTGACAGGCATTAAGAAGGACACTTCTTGGGATGAGCACTGGGTGCTTTATATAAAGCGATGAATCACTAAATTCTATTTCTGACAACATTGATACACTATATGTTAGCTAACTTGGATTTAAATAAAATTTAATAAGTCTTTGTTTTATAATTCTAATATCTGCATCATCACAGGGTAAACTATATTGATCGTCTTTTCCTTTGAGCACATTTTCATGTTTCTTTGTATGTTGAGTAATTTTGAACTATACAATGGACAATACAAATGTATTACCATGTGGATTATTATTTCTACTATATTCCTTTGAAGACTGTTGATATATCTATTTTACTAGGCAATTAACATTACTACACTCAAGGCGCAAAGTCTCTTTTGGCTACAGTGAGTAGAAGCTCAAATCTTAGTTTAGTGTACTATTCAAATGCCTGGTTCAGATGTCACCCCGAGACCTTGGTAGACACGTAGACAGCCTGAGACCTGGGTAGAGCTTATACAAACATTTTATGGTTACCTTCCTCTGCCTCTCTCCTTTCCATGAACTTCTTCAAGCCTGTCTAGGAGCCCTGGTAGTGTTGACTCATTCCTGTGATATGTTAAGCCAGAGTCCAGGAAGTCTGTGAGGTGGCAGAGCCAGGAAAATCAGACACTCACCCTATGCTATTTGCTCTCTCCACGCATCATCTCCTCTCTGAAATCTGCCTATTTTGTTCACTCTCCAAAGCCTTCTGGTAGTTTCTATTTATTTTGGTTTTTATCTGTATTCGTCTACTAATTATAATTTCTATCTTCAAGAGAGTCAATATGTTACTCCTCCATAAAGAAATTAGTAACCCAGACTTTAATTCCACAAGTATTATAGTTTTTTGTGTAGAGAATAGATTGCAATGGGGTTATTGAAACAGGACAACTAGTAGAAAATGATAACTTGAACTAGAGAAGTGTAGAGAAAGTCTCAAATATGTTGGATTTTAGATATTTCAAAAGGGTTTGTTAACAAATCTGATATTTGATGTGGGGAAAAAAGGGAAATGGGTATTTTTTAAAGTCCTGAGCAAAAAAAGAAAAAAAGAAAAAAAAACAGAAAAAGTCAGGGGAGTGAGATTCAAATTTGGAGATGGGCATGTTAATTTTGTGCTGCCTATTTAATATTTAAGAAATCATTCAAGTATGTAATTTGGATAGGATGATTGAATTGGTAATACAAATTGGAGTTATCAGTGTAGAGATAGTAATTGAAAACATGGCACCAGATGATATCACTTAGCAGGGAGAACGATAGAGAAAGAGAAGGCCCTTGGACAAATACCAGCCATGACCATAGTTGGAGTTCAGGAATGAGAATAATACATATCAGAAGGCTGAGACAGAAATGCCAGTGGAGTAGATAGGCATGGAGAATTATGATACCACAGAAGCCAAATGAACATGGTGCTTAAGGAAGAGAATGATTGAGTCAGAAGTTGTTACTGCTGCCAAATATGTGGGCTTAGAGCTGATCACTGGACAGGACAATAGTAGCAGGTGACTGGACAAGAGTAATATTTTAGAAACAAAATAGTGTGAGAAACTGAAGAATCAGAATGAAGACACATCCCATTTTATGCATTTTCCTTTAATCGAGCTAACTTCATCTGTGCTTTTTATGTATTTTTCCCCACTTTGAGATATCTGTAACTTTGCTTGGTCTATTGTCTTAATTTGAAGGCCTCAGCATGCATTTTGAAGATTTTAGGAAGTACAGGTTAAGTAAAATGTAAAGTAAAATGTGTCGTCCTCCATAAAACTTAACATAATCATTCAATGTACTTTTCCCCTTTTGCAAGTGTGAATAGCACATCAGAATCGCATTCTGAGACTATCACTTTATATTTTGTAGTATCTTTCTTTGCAAACAGAAGATCATAGCCATAAAATTTTCAAATTCCAATTCCTACTAGAACCAGTCATGCCACTGTTTGTTAAATCAGATTAGAATGCCACTCAGTGAAAGTATAATCCACCAGAGAACCTAAATTGGATCAGCTTAACTCTAAGTATTTGTTAACTCTAAGCTTTTTGTGTATAGGAAAAATTTCCTTATTATCACAAAATTTCTCCAAAAACACAAAAACTGAAGCATAATTCCTAAAGATAGCTAATAGATATGGCCTCCAACTGATACATGTTTCAGAAAAAAGAAAAGATATGTAGACTCTTCTTTAATTTTACCTTAGGTTTATTTCTCCATGCATTTTTTTCTGTACTTATTAGGAAAATAAGAAAATAAAAGCCGAAGAAATGGAATACTTAATCAAATGAATCCAATTCCTTAGATTGTGATAATATAGTATATAAATTCTCAATAGTTTCTATGAATATGGATTCAGACACTGAACATATATGTTCTTTGAGCTGAAAGATGTGTGGGAAAAGATCACCTCTTCTAATTCACTCCAATATTACACTGAGATTAAGAAATGTTAAGGTCACAATTTTTAATGCATAGGTTTCAGAAGAAGAAAAGGAAATAAACACTCTGGAAAAACACTTTATTTATAGGCAAATGCACTCAGCAATTAGAACACTGTACATCAATTTAATTGTGTATCATTTATTTGCAAATTAATCATGATGGGCCAAGTTGGTCATGAATAAGAATGAGTAATAATTACATGTAAAATCCTTTTCACTTGAAAATGCAATCCCATCACAGTCTTGTGACAGAATTGGACTAGAGGAATTTAAGAACTCATTTACTTTGCCTCTGAATTCTGTATCACAAGAGGCAGGGTCAAAATTGCTTTTATCCATGTTATTTTGAGGCCATATAGGCTGGCTCTATCAAACATGCCTAATAATAACTTTCAGTCGTATCTAATAGAAGTAGTCTATTAGCTAATCAGAGAACAGTTAAACTCAACTGGGAACAGCAAATGAAATTTTGAGATAAGGGATTTTTCTCCACACTTGTTTGTTTTCCTTAAACACTCCTGGATTCTTGCACCATAAGGGTGGAATGAATAACCTGGCAAGGGTCCAACATACATTTGTCCAGATTTCTTGACTATGGAAAGCTAAATCTGCCTAAAGCTCATAAGCATGGGGTCACAGGAATTATACTGCCGGGGTTCAGTTCCTGGCTCTACCACTTACAGTGTGACTGGGCAAACAACACTTTCCCCTCATTATTACAAAAGAGTAAATAATACTAATGCCTACATTATAAGGTTTCAGTGATCCTTAAATTAGTGAATATATTTAAAATGTTTACAAGGCTGCTTCTAGGTGGCAAATGACCTGAACCTGCTGACCAGCTGCTTGGAAAAGAAAGAGACAGAAAATGAGAAATAAGACATCGGGTTAGAGTCATGTGGATGGAGGGTGGACATACACAGTGAAGATTTTTTGTGTCATGTGTCGTGTTCTTACAGTGTAAATTCTTTTCTATGTATGGTGAGGTTAAAAGTTGTATTGAATTTTCAGTTCCAACTCTTTCTTATTTCAGTCATAGGAAACCTTCTGAAGTCATTATTCCTTTTGTTTTTTGTATTGAAATGCCATCTCCCCATTATAACAATTTAATCTGCATCTAGACAATAACTCCAATAATGTAATCCCAGTAGTCCCTCATAGTGCTTCCCTCCTATAAAGGTTTGTTCATATACCCGCTCCATTTTCTCCCTTTCCTTTCACTTCTTAGAACAACATAATCTGGGTTTTGTGTTGACATTTCCTTGAATCAACTCTTGTTAATAGCTTAAAAGGCTTCCATTCTGCTAAAAACAATGAGCATTTTTTCAGTGACTGTCTTACCTTCAGACTGAAGAATCCAGTTCCGTCTACGAATCCTCATATTCCTAGTTCAAAAATCCCTCAAATATAATGAACGTATTCAAAGTTTTAATCTAATGATCTCTTCCACACCCAGCAATTGTCCATCTGTTTTGCCTCTCTTGATAAATGGCATCACCTTCATTCTGTTACGTAAGTTAAAATATAAGACTTTGCTTTAATGTCTCCTACTCTCACTATTTTAAATTGAAACACAGCCCTCTTGGTTTTAATTCTATCAGTTAAGTTGCTCTCTTTCTACTCAAGATTTTCATCAGGCTACCCTTTTCAAATTAACCTTCAGCTTTGCATACTGCAGTAACCTTCTAACTTAATTTCTTTCTTCTGTCCCAGCTTTCCTCCAACTGACCACACTGCAGCAAATATGGTTTTATCAAATTACAAATCGGAAAATTCCATTTCATCCCTTTCCGATGAAAATCACAGCAATATACTCCCATTTATCTTTGAGTTGAAGAATAATAGCCTTAGAGTGGCCACTATGGCCTCATCAGCTTCTCCTTCTTCCTCACATGTTATTCTGCATCCTGATGTGGATTGCTCTGTTCCTCAGTTCCTCAGCAGGGCATGCTTTGCTTACTGTGGTTTTACACTGGTGGTTTTTCTCGGTACTTTAGATCAAAATGTTAACACATTTTCTTTTTTTTTTTCTTTCATTAAAAAATGTGGAAATAGGGGCGTCTGGGTGGCTCAGTCGGTTAAGCGGCCGACTTCGGCTCAGGTCATGATCTCACGGTCCGTGGGTTCGAGCCCCGCGTCGGGCTCTGTGCTGACAGCTCAGAGCCTGGAGCCTGTTTCAGATTCTGTGTCTCCCTCTCTCTGACCCTCCCCCGTTCATGCTCTGTCTCTTTCTGTCTCAAAAATAAATAAACGTTAAAAAAAAATTAAAAAAAAATGTGGAAATAATGAGTAGGATGCATAGTTTAAAATTTAGCCTAGTAGGAGGTATATCTGAGCTTAAAAGTCAAGCTAAAATTGTGAATCAAGTACAAAAAAAAAAAAAAAGCTGAGCATTGGCATTTGTATTCAAGTAGAGGGTGCACAGTTGAACAGGAGGTTGGGATACATTAGAAAAGGATAGATAATTTAAGGAAGCATGAAGATCTGGTACACAGCACTTCATACTTTTTATTTAAATCTAAGCATATATTTAGGAATCTATCAATTCTATTAGTTCTTTTTTTGAGTTTACCCCTCCAGGCACACTTTTTATCCTTGAAATATTATTCTTTAGCTATTCAGTTATCACTGATAACCTTTAATGTTTTGGTAGGAGCTAGACAAGTTATCATTTCAGTTTTTTTGGAGTATTATCTATACCTGTTGACCAAATTTTTATTTTTTCAGTATCAAAAGAACTACTCTTCATTATATATATTCCTTTATATTGGTAGCTAATCCCAGCAATAGAAGCCTGCATACAATATGATAAAGTCTGTGGAGATAGTGCTAATATATATTAAGTGAAATTGTAACTTATTTCAAAAATGTATCCTGAGCTGTTGAAAATACTGGTAGCATTTCTGTCAGGAATTATTCATGGTGTATAGTCTTGGGGTGGATACTTATCAGAAAAATTACCTTGTTCTCCTATTTACAGGAAACATATCTGATGAGAGGAATATTAATGAATAGATTATATCTTTTCCATTTAAAAATTATCTTAGACAATCATTTTGTTATTTATAAGCAAATTCGTTGGATCTGTAGTATTATCTCAATGTGATTTTATATTTGTACTCCTTTTTTTAAATATTTTTAAATGTTTATGTGTTTTTGAGAGTGAGACAGAGACAGAGACAGACAAGAGAGACAGAGAGACACTGTGAGCAGGGGAGGGACAGAAAGAGAGGGAGACACATAATCTGAAGCAGGCTCCAGGTTCTGAGATGTTAGCACAGAGCCCCATGTAGGGCTTTAAATTGTGAACCATGATATCATGACCCAAGCTGAAATCAGACACTTAACCAACGAGCCACCCAGGTGCCCCTATATTTGTATTTCAGTTTTCCTTCTCTATCTCTTTCTCATCTATCTTTCTCTCCCTTCCACTTCTCTGCCTCTTCTCTCCAAACAGATTTTTGAAACTTTTAATAATGTCCTAATTGTCCACATTTTTTAGGCTTAGACACTTTTGTGTCACATTTAAGAAATTGTTTCCTAATTTCATGTAAAGAGAATTTTTTCCTATATTACCTTCTAAAAAATATATATTCTTTTACTTTTTTACATTTAAGGCTCATTCAATCTGGAATTGATTTTTATGCATGGTGAAAGAAATAAGCCAAAGTTTATTTTTCCCAACTGCTTGAGTATCTATTAGAAAGGCCATTTTTTTTCTCCACTCGCAGCACTGCAATGACACCTACATTGTTAATCAGAACATGTAGGAAAGCATTTTCTAGACTGTACTGTCAAAATGTATTGCTGTTGCTCTTGCTCATGGCATTGTTTTTTCTTCTTGTTGTATTTACTCATGTTTGATGGTATATTAAGTTTTGGATTTAAAAAAAAAATTATGTTTATTTATTTTTTTGAGTGAGAGAGAGAACAAGCTAGGGAGGAGCAGAGAGACAGGGAGAGAGAGAATTCCCAAGCAAGATCCATGTTGTCAGAGTGGAGCCCGACGTGAGGCTTGAACTCACGAAATGTAAGATTATGACCTGAGATGATACCAAGAGCTGTATGCTTAACCAACTGAGCCACCCAAGTGCTCCATGGTCTTGGAATTCTGTAAGGTGTTTTATGATGGTATATATTTTAGAGATTACTTTTTCTTGTTTCTGCTAGTTTTCTGTGAGCAACAAGAGCTTTAAATGACTTTAAAACAAATATTTTGTTATTGTTTGTGCCTTTCACCCTCAGCAATACAGTTATGCAACAGTTATGCAAATCCCACCCTCAAACCAACTGAAAATGGAATTATGATTATGTTACGAATTCTCAGCTTATGCTTTTTTCCTTTCCACCATCACACAGAGTCAAGGCCAAGAAAATGAAACATTTCTATTCATATTATTTCCCTTTAAAGTTTGGTTTTGCTGTGTTTAATTTTTCCTAATTATACATTGAAGATTAAACTTTCAAGAGTGGGGGGCTTTATGTGGCAATCTCTTTCTGACCTATCACCAATAAAACCAAATATCTAGATTAATAAACATTGACAGATGACATTTATCAGACTCTGAACTCACTCTTTTCTTTGGCTTAGTCATTTTCAGTTTTCCTGTCACTTTCCATGTTTAATATTTTTTTTTTCCCGACCACATCAACCATGTATCTAAAATACATTAATTTAGGGGTACCTGGGTAGCTCAGTCATTTGACTGTCTATTGCCTTCAGCTTAGGTCATGATCTCATGGTTAGTAGAGTTGAGACCCGTCTCAAGCTCCAGGCTGACAGTACAGAGCCTGCTTGGGATTCTTTTCCTCCCTTTCTCTTCACCTCTAAATAAATAAATAAATAAATGTTATTGTATACTTTGTCTAGTATCTCTTTCTCTCTCTTTTTCAATCCCTTTCTTTTCCTCTCTCTGCCCCTTACTCCTCAACATTTTTTTTAAATTTTTAACATTTATTTATTTCTGAAAGACAGAGCAAGACAAAGCATGAGTGGGGGAGGGGCAGGGAGGGGAGGGGGGACACAGAATCCAAAGCAGACTCCAGACTCTGAGTTGTCAGCACAGAACCCTGCCCAGAGCTCGAACTCACAGACTGTGAGATCATGACCTGAGCCAAAGTCGGATGCTCAACTGACTGAGCCACCCAGGGCCCCCTCAACAATTTTTTTTTTTAATTTAAAATATCCAAATTGTACTTAGTTTTTTATGGTTAGAGTTTTGATGTCACATTTAAGATTGTTTTTTTATTCTAGTGTAGTTATTCCAGATATCTTGTCTGCTATACAGAGTAAAAATTTGACAAGTTTTTGGCTGAGACAATACTAATAAAAGCATGAAAGAACCAAAAAAAAAATCTGAATACCACATTTTAATTCTCTTTTGTAAATGACAAAGCCATATTGAGTAATGTTTAATGCTTCAGTGGTTGAGGGAGTACTTTATATAACAGTTCTAAATACTTCATGATCTAATCAATCTTTAAAATTATAATTGTTATATTTTAAAACTTTCTGAGCCCATATCGACACATTTCAGGTTCAGTATAGTGATGCACAATCATTCTTAGCATAGATATAAAGAAGATAATTTTGGATTGCTGTTGTCTTCAAATTTTGTTTTATATTACTTAGAAACTATCTTTCTCCTATTTCTTATTAATATCAATAATACGTGTCAGTATGTTACAGATTATTTTATGACATAATATAACATATCTAAGAAAGGAAAAAAGATAACTAAAAGTTTTATGAGATGTAGTTTTCCTAAAACTTTCAAAGGACTTAAATAAGCAGAAAGTTATGGTTCCACAATGTCCTGAATTTCAATTTAGAATTGAGGCCTATTATGGTTTTTGGTGAAAAAAGTACAAAATAACATCAGATAATTTATCTTTTTTTCGAATCAAAGATAAGACTTGGCAATTTTATTCTCACATTTAATAAAAGAATATTCTAGTATCTTTGGAAAGTTATAAAATAATTTAATTATTAAGAGTAATAGAATTAAACTATTGTAAATCAAAGTTAATGAATTCGATGATCATAAATGTTTTCTCATTAAACTTTTTAAAATTACTATTTATGAAAGAATCAAGAATTTCAGATTCTCATGGTGTACTTATTGAATATCATAATCTAACATATCTAATTAATTTACATTTTTCATTATACAAAACAGGTGTTAGAAGAGGTAATTTATACATTCTCCACACAAGATACTAACAAAAAGAAGTAACCTGCACTTTTCTTTCAGATAGAAATTGTCGTATTTATGAATCTACATATTAAAATGTATTTTTCCAGTTTACTTTCCAGTACAGTTTACTTCCTACCAGGAAGTAAATGTACTTCCTGGTAGCTAGGAAGTTACCAGTTGTGCTTAAGAACTTTTTTTCCCAAATAATTAGCTAGTTCGATTGCTAAGACAATTACAAATGTTATATGGCTTTGTTTCATTAGGGATAACACTTGTTTTTATTCAAATCACTAATAAGTCACACAAATTCTACGTGCAAACCCAGTCTATAACATGGCCAAATAGTGCACTTGTGCATTTATACAATAAATATGTATTTAAAAAGGAGAAAAGAGATAAAAAAAAAAACTATAGGGTTAGAAAACAATATACTATAAAAATGATTTTATTTAATGATATAAAAATTTGAATTTGTTTCATAACATATGCGTATGAATTTGTGTCATAATATTTGAAATGCTTAGATTCACATTTTTGACTACTTACAAAATTTAGACCTGAAAAACAGTCCATCAAATGATGAGGGTGTGCTTCTACTATTCATCCACAACACGGGCATTCCAATGATGGCGATTTTTATGGGAAGTTATTGTGAGTTTCTTCTTGGACATCTAGAATTTTGTGTGACCCCTTCCTGCTTAAAAAAAGGGTTGTCCTTCCAAGTGAAAACAATGGTGAAGGTTGTTAAAGGTTAGCGGTTACACTTACGGGTTATTACAAACCCTAAACAATAAAGAGATATTGAGAAGATGTGAACACTGGTAGTATTTTTCCTCTTACTTAGAGGTTATTTTTACCTTTTAAGCTTAGAAATCAAAGAGTTTCCAAAAGTAATTGCCAAAAAGCATGTTAATAAATATATTTTTATATTTAATTAGATTTCATCTCATAAATTTGTGGCCCAAAATATTATCAGTATTATTATTACTATTATCTTACTAATAGTAATAATTATAAACTAACAATATTGTGTTAGACCACTAAAATATGAGAGATAAATCTATTTAAACATAAATGATACATTTATTAACATGTGCTTGAAAATAATTGTTTTCTTGCAAAGTATATCTATAGGACTAAATTAAATTGATTCGGTTGAAATAGGTTGTCAATAGATTTTTGGGTCAATCTTTGTCATGTGTATCGACAAGGCAATAATATGCCAATATACGTTATAGGCAATAGATTTTATAATACGGCAACAAAATAAGAAACACTTTTCTTTATTATATGAAACATATATAATCCAAGTGGAATTTGTTTATTTGTACTAAAGTATACATTATAGATTTGATTTCATTGGTTAAAATGTATTTCCCTTGTCTTCAGAAGTTCGGTACTATTTAAAGACAGTAATTTCTAAGTACAGTACAAAAAAAAGTAAGTGGTAAAGCATATAAGCACTGACTTTTCAAAAAATTTTCAGAGGCTGTGCCTACAAACTAGCCAAGGAAAATGTTTAGAAACTAGATAAAAATGGGAAAATTGCCTCGTTCTTTGATTGACTGGCCATAAAACCTTCTAATTCCACTGATTTTTCTATTCTCTTGAACAGACTACCTATTGGGATTTGGTATTTGCTCTAGGCTCGACCTGATGAACAGGAGCTTTCAGAGAGATTACAGCTGACAAGACTGCGGAGACAGTCTCTTCAGGGGTCCAGATTGAACTTGTGTCTTGCTTTTATACCTGGCATAATAGCCTGAAGAAGTCTTTTGATGCCATTGCAGCAGCAATTGCAGCAACAGCATTAGTGGCATTGCCCCAGTGGGTAGCAATGCATCAGCCAACCATGATGAGAAAAACAGGAATGAAGAAGGAACCTAAGGATGCAAGTTATTCAATTTCACTTTGGAGAGCAAACACTAGTCACTCTTTGCTTTAGAACTTGCCGTTTTGTCAGTTTCAACTGCTTATTCTTTGGTGTTATTCCCTGAAATGTTTTCTAAAATAAATACCATAAAATTCTATTTGTGTAGAAAATCTACTACATGTATACCCATTTGTGTACATGCTTCCAGGAAGTGGCTATTTAGTAGAATCTGAAAACTCTTTTACTTTTTTCAAAGCCACCTTATGTTTTTTTTTTCTTTTGTGTTTGTACGTATGTTATCAAAGTAACGCCGATAAATATGTATTTATGCATTTTCTTTAAAATTCAGTTGTGTGCAGATAGTTTAGCTCAACTTAGCTTCCTAAAAAGGCTTTAAGCACTATATCCAGACTAAAATTCCTCATACTGTCTATATTATTGAACCTTTGCTAATTTTTGGATTCATATGATTCACCTAACAATTCGCAAGTTCTGTAAATAAAATTTCTTTATGTTTTGTTTGCAAAGTCGTGTCTGAACACTTGAAAGTTGAGATAAAGACCATGCACAGTTTGTAGAAGAAAACGTTTAAATATTATGCATTAAGACCACTTGTGGCTTCAAATAAAATCGAAATATTCTAATGACTCTAAGCAGAGTAAGGAAACAGCCTGAAACCTTCTACATCACGTTGTAATGTTTTATGAAGAATTTTATGTCCCATGTGTTGGATTGTCATATCCTTCTGATATCAACTTGGATGAGATGGAAGGAACAGTTCATGAATTTTAAGTATGTCACAATATACTACCTGGATGGCATCTCATAAAACTCATTCTTATGTCAGAAGGGTAAGTCAGTTCTGTTTCAGTGTACATTTACTAGTGATACCAAAATCTATTGCATAATTCATATTCTTTGCCCAATAGCTTTTAGAACTTCATTGTACACAATTTAGCAATATATCATATAATATTCATGAATTGTTTCCTGATTGCTTTGGTAAATGTACAACTAGGCACTTAGGAAATAATATTTTTGTGTGTATGTAACTGTACCAAATATTGCAGAACCTCTAGTACACTTTTAAATATTTATGTTGCATTGAAATGAATTGAAGAATAAGTCATGGCTTAGAATGGTATCCCTGATTATTTATTAAATAAAAATGAAGGAAATGTGGTGACAAATATTTGCTTTTGTGTGCTTTTTAAAAAGCTTAATTTAATATTACAATGGAATGAAGTCTTTCAAATCAAACTATTTTGGCAATGGATATAAGAAGTCAAAACCAGCAATAAGTATGGAAATTATTGAAATAAGCATATAAATGTAAAAAAAATCTTGAAAATTAATGTATTTCAGAATTTTACATTTTGTGTTATCTACTAACCCTACTGGAGTCTGGGCAGCTGTATATTATTATTTCTTAGTAGAATATATGAATGTTCATTCCAAAGGGAGTAATGAAGTCTGTAAGTAGCCTATATTAGTTTGAGCTAACAGATTTTGCCAGAATCTACGGCCAAATGAGTTAAACAGATTTTTGATTTTAGACATTTTTTTTTTATTTCAGACTTACAGTTAGCGTTATTGGTACTAAACTGGTTTCTATGGAACAGAAACAGTTTCAAAATAAATAAAGAGAAAATTTTACTGTAATAGATAGAAAACAGTATGGGAACTCTAAGAGCTATGCTCCAAAGGGCAGAAAGAAGGGTCCTTATTTAGGTGCATTTTAAGTATCTTAATGTTGCCATGCTTTCTCTTGTGTCTTTTAATGAAAAATCCAGGCAGATAATTCAAATTACTCACATAAAAAGAGAGTGTACTCAAAAAAGATGTTCTGCTTCTTGATAATCTACCAGACCCAAATATACTCCTCTACTTCTGTTTCACTTACAACTATTATATTTGGGGAATTAATGTATATACATTTCTAAATTTTGTAATGTTTATTCATTTTTTTTTTGAGAGAGAGAGAGAGAGAGAGAGAGAGAGAGAGAGAGAAAGTATGAGTGGGGAAGTGTCAGAGAGAGGGAAATAGAATCCGAAGAAGGCTCCAGGCACAGAGCCCAAGACAATACGCAATGTCTAAATCCATACCTCCCAGCAACAAGTCATACCCTTTCCATAACATAACTTGCTCCAGTATAAAACACAAATCCCTATGTTTTTTTCTGAAAAGAAACCTGGTTAACATTTCTTATAATAGCATAGAAGTTAAACAGTCAAGAAGTAACTGTTATTCACAAACTTCATTCTCACCAAAGTCAAGCACTATGGAGGAGTTCAGTCAGAAAAGAAAGGAGGTGTATTTAATAAAGGGGTTATTTGGCAAAGATAGTAAGTACAGCTTTATTAGTTGACTACAAAGTCCTTTACATAGAATAATAGTTAATGTTAAGTATAATCTCATTAGATCATGATGATGATGACTTTTTTTAAATTTTGTAATTAAGAAAATTAGCCACATGGAGTTGCTTGCATATAAGATAGAGGAGTCATGTTTCAAAGCTAGGGCATTTATTATCATTTTACATTATTAATAACTACTCATTTTTATTATATTAACTTAGTAAACACAACATCAGTCTATCAAAGATTGATTGTCTGAAAGTAATTATTTATACAAAGAAATTTAGATTGTGTCTTCACCTTATAATTGTGGTAACCGCTGAATATTTTCTAGTGCTTTTATGTAGGCATTAATATATAAATGTAAATTGTGCTATAATATGATAACAGTGGTTTGATAATCAGATTCACAGGAAACAAGCACAAGTATGCTGCCATCCACATTCAGATACAAATTAAAAAGAGAATTTCCAATCCCAATTTCATGGGTCACTATTTCTATGCTGTTTGCCCTACTTTGTACCACATAAGTTACATACAATTTATTATTCCCTCCTCTAAACTCACAGCTAGGATTTGAAGCGTAGTTTAGAATACTAAATGGATGTTATGTTTTTCCTTACTCCAAACAGTCATTTCCAAATCATTTCTCTGATGGTTTGAGTAAAGTATTACACTGCATTGAGATTTTCAGCTTAAGAACTATTTCTGCAGACTCAAGAGGCTATTCACTTAAATTCAACAAAGAGTTGTCTACTGATTCTTGAGTGTAAACCCGCACATGATGATGAATATGACTGTTTCTCATAACATTTGTTATAGGTAACCCTTAAACTTAAGATGTTGGATCTGTGTTTTAACAATGTCAAGAAGCACAAAGATATCAATCACTTACTATTTCTATGTAATGCTATTTGTAAATCGACCAAGGCATAACTTGACAAAGAAACTCTTCTCTTATTGTGGAAGTCAAGAGGTTCAATCACCACTCCTATGCCTGGGTCTGAAAAGGACATTATTCTTTAAGGATAGACCTATGCTCTTAATCATCTCAAGTATATGCAGTGCTAGAATTTATTGCTGAATGAATGCGTGTATGAATATGAAATTTAACACAAATTTTGTTTCAGTGAATATCAGATTGTGTTATACCATTTCCATCAAAACACTTGGGTATTATAAAACTTCTTTGGTCTAGCTCATCTAACTGATTATATTTTATCAATAGGTATTCAGCATCTCCAAATTATTGACTTCTTGATATGGCTGTGGATGTATATTTGGAGAGGTGCTTTCTGAAAAATTCTTGTCATTAAGTTATCTGATCCTAAAATATAGTGAAAGAAATAAATGAAGGGAAAAATAATAAATCAATAGTTTAACAAATAAATAAAAGAATGAAATGTAGAGCACCACTGATTGATACTGACCGTTATTTAGCCTATTTCTACACAGCTTTCATAAATGTATTAATAAAAGTTATGAATGGTGACTTGAATACTTCTTAACTTAAAATGATTACATAGGAAATTGTGTATTTATATACTAAGTTTACTACCCTAAAGGAATATGACGATCATCCTATAATCCTTGATTAGTAATTGGAAACAGTTTCAAAGACCTTTTCAACATACCATTTTTTTTTCTTTTCCAAATGACTATAAGTATTCTGGTTTTAATCACAAAATTCTTAGATGAAATATCAGTTATGTATCTATTATTTTCAGTACACATGTTATTAAATTTATTTTTCTCAGGAAACAGGCTTGCTTTTAACTTAGACAAGTTTAAAAAATAAATGAAAAGGACATCTATCACTGTAAGAATCTTATTTTCTTCAAACAAATTAGCAGATTTTAATAATAGTTTTCCAAGAATAAAAATTTTAAAAGGAGTGAAATTGAATATCAATTTTGTATCAGAAAAGCTGATAGTTTAAGCAAAAAATATTAAATTTGTTTGGATTTTTTTATTGTTCAACACATACCAAATTATAGTAGGATTATATTATCGCTAGACAGGAAACAAAAAAATTCCCATGAGAGAATAAAAATTGTAAAACAGTTTATTCCAATTGCATAGACTTAACCACCCCTAATATTTTTCAGGTACATAAATGTATACAGCTTGCTTCACTTTCCTAACCTCCAATTCCTTTTTTAGTGTGTAATTGGGCATAATACTCACATTACAAAATGAGGATTAAATTTAATAATGTGTTTAAAATACCTAGCATAAAGCCTGGGACATTGTAGGCTCTCATGAACTGTTAATAACTATAAGAGTGGACTAAAATGGCTTTCTGACTAATTAGGGTCATAGGCCTTTTATCGTCAAAATTACAATGAAAACATTTGAGATATTTTTTCTGCAGTATATCAACAAAAACATTTGAGCTATTTTTCTGCAGTATATCAACAGACTCATGTTGACTATAGATATAATGTTTACAGGGTGATTTATCCACAAGAGAATCATTAAAACCATCTTTTAAAATCACATCATGTTGTTTTTTGTGGGTAAAAGTTATAGATGACTCAAGGGAAATATAAAATGAATGAAACAAATATTTTAATTCAGGCACAAATGTTGGACTAAAATCAGCAGGTATCTGGGTCCTACAATAGAATCACCTCTATGGTACTTTTTTTTTTTTTAATTTTATGTTTATTTTGAGAGAGACAGAGAGACAGAGCACAAGTGAGGGAAGGGCAGAGAGAGAGGGAGACATAGAATTTGAAGCAGGCTCCAGGCTCTGAGCTGTCAGCACAGAGCCTGATGCGGGGCTCAAACTCATGAACCGCGAGATCATGACCTGAGCACAAGTCAAATTCCTAACCTATTGAGCCACCCCAGTCCCCGTCTATGATACTTTTTAGTACTGTATATGGTATGACTGCTGGGCTTACTAGCTCGTAGTTTAAATTTTTTTTTTTTAACGTTTATTTATTTTTGAGACAGAGAGAGATAGAGCATGAACGGGGGAGGGTCAGAGAGAGAGGGAGACACAGAATCTGAAACAGGCTCCAGGCTCTGAGCTGTCAGCACAGAGCCCGACGCGGGGCTCGAACCCACGAACTGTGAGATCGTGACCTGAGCTGAAGTCGGATGCTTAGCCGACTGAGCCACCCAGGCGCCCCGCGCATAGTTTAATAAGCTCACATACTTAGGCTGCCAGCGCACAGGTATGTGAGTTTTATACTAGTGTTGGTTATCTCCTAGATGATGCCAGTCACCTAGAGAAGAGATTTACACTCACATTGGAAACTGGATCTAGGATACTATATCTATGGTTTCCAGAGAGGTTTTAGATTCTTGGGCCAGAATTTAGCAAAGATTATTGCTATGACAGTTATTTAATGAAGTAAAACAGTAAACAGCTTGTAGACCAGGAAATACATGTTACTTTTTTGTTTCTTTCCACTTTGGTACTCATTTTTTTTTAATGTTTATTTATTTTTGAGACAGAAAGAGACAGAGCATGAACGGGGCAGGGGCAGAGAGGGAGACACAGAATCGGAAGCAGGCTCCAGGCTCTGAGCCATCAGCCCAGAGCCCAACGCGGGGCTCGAACTCATGGACCATGAGATCGTGACCTGAGCTGAAGTCAGACGCTCAACTGACTGAGCCACCCAGGTGCCCCTGTACTCATTTTTTTTTATTCTGGTAGAGTTTCTTCAAGAACTCCCACCTTCCCCTCAGTTGTGCTGCAAAGCCAAAAGGAAAAGTCATCTAGGTTTGGGCCAATATATGGCAGAAAGGAGTGTACCTCAGACAAACAGGAGAGTGGCAGCAAAGATTTACTAAAAACATTTTATACTCCAAAAAGCAAGTTTAATTTCTGTGAGATACACTTAATCAAGGTGGGAATTCGATAGCCCTCCTGTTGGTGTCACCAAAGACTCCACATGACATTTTTATTATGAGTCTATTGTCAATGGATCTAGTGAGGCATATAACCAAAGATTTATGGCAGATTACTATACGCTTCACAGCTTAGACTTGTCCTAAAGACTTCCCCTGCTCTGCGTCCAGATGGAAACTTGCAGCTTCAAGAATGGGATGGAGCAGTTACCTAAAGCAACATGTGAACATTCCAAGTCAAATGGCTCAACAAGGACTTTGCCTCTTCCTCAGCTGTAGGGGTGAAGTTGCCACTACTTATTCTCTATCGTAGAGAGGGTGTTCCAACATATGCCAGATCATTAAATCTTTAAAAGCTTCAAAATTTTTAATATGGTAGATACCAGAATGTTCATATGGTTTCTGTCCTGCCCTCTTTCCAGCACGCATCTTCCAAAATATGTAGAGCAACTTTTAGATTCTTGACTACCAAGTCAATTAGTCTGGTATTGTCACTACAGTAAACCAGAATGATGTTCTGCAGAATATAAAAAATAAGTAAATAAAGTCCCTGTAGACTATAATGTAATAGAGAACAGAAGAGTTAACATAACATCAGGCAACAAAAGAAATATGTAGGTGCATTACAAGAATTCTTGTTTGTGTCTAAGCACACTTTACTACTGAATATCTTTAATTAATAAATATATTCAATATTTTAATATCATTATATTAGTCCTTTATTTTTTCATAATTTTTTCCTCTATATTTGTAATATTATTTACATTTTTAATTCTTCTATTGCCCATTATGTTTAAATGTATTCAATAATCAACATAATCTCCCATAATACACAGTCTGAAAATGAAAATGCCACAATTATTATAATTCTTACCTTCCCGGCCCTTCCAGCATTTAAATTGGTTATTTTTTACTGAGATTTGATGAATATTGTAGGCCTAAAAGACCTTTTCCATAATAGAAAGTCAAATAATATACACTTAAATTCTAAGTGACTAAAAAGTTACATTGGGAATACAAAGAAGAAATATTTACTCTAGTCCTCCAGACTAGAAATTACACAATATCTCCAGTGTAATATGATTTCAGAACTCAATCTGTATCAAAATATCATTTAAAGTTTATTTTCAATATTAAATGGTGGCTTTTAGCAAGGCAATAACATGAGTGATCCTACAAAGAAAACAGGCAAACTAATCAAGACACTGTATTAAATATTGAGTCATAGATTTAAACACATACTACCAGGTCATATTATTTTTTTTAAATTAGTGATCTTTGAACAAGATAAAATATAGAGGATATGGAAGCAAAGGAAGAAAAATTAACAGAACAGATGGAACCTCTGGAAGGAAAACTAGTTAAATTCTTAATGTAGCAAATATGAGAGGAAATTATCTAGGAAAATATGAAATTCCCACATACATAGGCTTATGAACATTGATGAATAAAGTGAATATAAGATTTTTTTAAATATGACTGTATTTAATATAAGATGTATAATGTAAAGATATATAAATAAGGCAAGATAACAAAAAACATTGATTTGGGAATTGATTCTAAAACAAAAATACTTAAAAATGCATCTTTAATATAGAAATTGTGAGGAATATCTTAAATTAAATTTTGGTATATGTTTTTCACATTTGAGTCATAAGTGATAATAATAATATAACCCTCAATTTGCTTTTGCTTAATTAAGCTTCTTGTATTACCTAAGAAAAAAATAAAATACACTTTTCAATTCCTCTAACTTTTGGTGCCAAAATCAGTCTTCAGGTTCCTTTAATTTTTTATTGATATAAGTTTGAAATGTAAAATTTTTGAAAAAATTTGTGTGCATACAGATTTCATGAATATCAAACTCACATTTAGTATAATGAATTCTTTTTTTTTTAATTTTTTTTTAACGTTTATTTATTTTTGAGACAGAGAGAGACAGAGCATGAACAGGGGAGGGGCAGAGAGAGAGGGGGACACAGAATCTGAAACAGGCTCCAGGCTCTGAGCTGTCAGCACAGAGCCCGACCCGGGGCTCAAACTCACGGACCGCGAGATCGTGACCTGAGCCCAAGTTGGCCGCTTAACCGACTGAGCCACCCAGGCACCCTGAATTCTTAATACAAGCAAAAACTTAAAACCACCTAAAATTAGTGGGAATTATTTTAAAATATTTGTTGAATCACATTTCTAAAATAACTACTCAATGCATGTACTCCTAATCAGTGAATTTGTAATAATAATATTTGAAAAGTTAATACTTCCTGATACTGTGTTTCTTGGCAAATGTAGACGAGGAAAATGCACTGTTGGGCTAATCCATTTTAGTTTCATCTTCCCAGTTAGTCAAAGTAAAGTTAAAAGTTAGACAGCAGGCTTAGGAATACTGAGAATTCAATGACTGGACAATTTATAAACAGAGCAGGTAGGAGGAAGCTGCAACCATATAATATGTCTTCATTACCAATTCTCATAAATCAGAATTTTACAGCAAGGAATCATAGATATCATTTAATTCAACCGTCTTACTATAAAGACCATACTGTGACATCCTAAAAGGTTAAATAACGTGCCCAAGGGCCCTCCATTATTAGGTGCAAAGCTGCAATCCATTACTGACTTCTTTTGCAGTCTTCTTTTCCATGATAGCATATTACCTCTATGTCCTGACAATTATTTTGAAACTACTTTTAATTAAATTATTGGGGACAGCAGTTATTTTGTCAGACTTAGGCTAAAAACAGTACGTACTCAAAAGGCAATTTAAGATTTTTTTTTCAATATTTCTTACCATCATACAATAAAGAGAAAAATATTTAAAATAAAAAAAAATAACCAGTAATAAGAAATGTCTGAAAATGTTTGAAAGAAATGAGTCTTGATGTTCACATTTAATAGCAAAGCCTAGGGCCAAGTTATTATGAAGAGCCTGTTTAGAAGATACATACTAATACATACATTTTAAAAACAGGAAAAAGCAAAGGTATATTTTTCCTCCCCAACACATGGTGGGTTGACAAATTCTTGCTCCTTTCATAGTTAAGTATGGTCATGTGACTTCTTTGGCCAAGGAAATATGAGTAACTATCAAGTGTGCTAGTTCTAGGAAGAAACCTTATAAGCTGGTGCATTATTCATCAGTGATACTCCAGATATTTGATTCTGTCACCCTGTTGAGGTCTCAGCAAAACCCAAATATATCAAAGCCTTCAGACAATCATCAATGAATGTAAACAAGAAATGAACTTAACTGGTTGAAGGTATTGAGGTTTAGGGATTTCTTGATTCTGTAATGTAAATTAACCTGTCTTGACTGAATAAGACCTATTTATAAAAAAGTATCAGATAAATTAACAAATATCTAAGCCTCAATTAAGCTTAATAACATATACAAATAATATTTTATTATAATTATCACTTATTTGTAATCCACTTCCAAAACCATTTAACACTCAACCATTGTTAATCTGTAGTGTTGGGAAGTTGAATAGCCATGTAATAGCCACTGTCAAAATACTTACATGCTATTCAGTAGGAAGAAAAGAACAATAAACACACAATTGTACTAAAAATTGATATAGACAATTTTAGAGTAACATACAGCTTTCTAAGGAACGTGATCACAGAAATGCATTTATTGAGATAGAACAGACACCGAAAAAACTGTCACTTTTAGTTTCTGGTCTAGAATGAAAGGAATTCTGAAATCATCACTCTGCCCGCCCCCCCCCCCCGACCCCCACCAAAATATAAACAACTGAGCGAATTGAAAATCAACAAGTCTTCTTAAGTCTTTCAGAGAATTGAGGTTACAGGACAAATTGCTGCCACCCAAATTGAAGACATAAGTAGATGCAGAGAATCACAACTTACCAGAGTAGAGACCCACAAGCAGAAAACCCCCATGGGAAACAGCATTGTGATACTTTTACCATGTTTATCACAACTGGCTTTCAACAAAAAATTCAAGGCATACTAAAAGATAAAACCATTTTAAAGAAAGAGAGCAAGTGTCAAAGCCAGAATTAGATACGGTATGAATATTGAAATTATCAGACTGGCAGTTTAAAATAATTATGATAAACATGCTAACTTTTCTAGTGGAAAAAATAGACAACATGAAATAACAGATGAGTGATGTAAACAGAAAGATGGACACTTTAAGAAAGAATAAGTGAGAAATGCTAGAGATTAAGAAACTTATAATAGAAATGAAGAATGCCTTTCATGAGCTCTTTAGCAGACTGACATAACAAAAAATCTCTGAGCTTTATATGTAACTTCTTTATGTTGTAACTTCTAAAACTGAAAAGCAACAAGAAAAAAAAAACACTTTAAAAAAAAAGTGGAACAGGATATCCAAAAACTGTGGGATTACTCCAAAAAGTGTGACATATAGGTAATGGGAATACCAGAAAAGAAGACAAAGAGAAAGGAACAGACTAAATTTTTACCAAGTCAATGTCAGGCAGCAGACCACAGATCCACAAAGCTCAGCAGCAGGTTAAATGCCAAAAAATTATATCTAGGCATACTATTTCCAAACTATAGAATATCAAAGATAGAAATAGATCTTGGAGCACCTGGGTGGATCAGTTGGTTAAGTGCCCGACTCTTGGTTTTGACTGGGGTCATGATATCATGATTTGTGACATGGAGCCCCATAATGGGCTCTGCACTGACAACACGGAGCCTGCTAGGGATTTTCTGTCTCCTTCTTTCTCTGACCATTCCCTGCTTGTTCACACACTCTCACTCCCCCAAAATAAAATAAAATAAAATAATAATAATAAACTTAAAAATAAATAAGTCTTGAAATAAAAGAGGCATTTAATCACATGTAGTATATCAAGCACAATATTCTGATACTGAGATGTCTATTTGAGCTTTAAAGAATAACAAATGATAGCATACTACAAAAGGTAATGTGGAAGATGAGCATTTGAGGCAGCGAGAACAGCGAAGGTAGAGCTTTATTGTGAAGAAAGCACAGTGAATGCGGTGAGCATGGGAACATCCCTGGCTGTGTTGACTGAGTGGTGAGGGCAATGACGGAAGGAAAAGGTTAGGGGGAAAGGGAAGAGAACTCAGATGTTTCCAACATTTTAATATTGTCACGTGAGAAAATACAAGTATGGGAAAATGAAAGGTAAGGACAGGATGAGGTGCCACTGAGAAGATGTAGTGTGGGGAGGAACATGGTTAGATTTGCATTTTAAAATGAATACTCTTAGTCTTAATTTTTTGAGGAGCCTCCACACTGTTTTCCAGAGCGGCTTCACCAGTTTGCATTCCCACCAACAGTGCAAGAGGGTTCCCGTTTCTCCACATCCTCGCCAGCATCTATGACCTCCTGATTTGTTCATTTTAGCCACTCTGTTACAGAGGGAAGGAGCCAACCATAAGAGACTCTTAAAAACTGAGAATAAACTGCGGGTTGATGGGGGTGGGGAGGGAGGGGAAAGTGGGTGATGGGCATTGAGAAGGGCACCTGTTGGGATGAGCACTGGGTGTTGTATGGAAACCAATTTGACAATAAATTTCATATTAAAAAATAATTTTTTTCAAAAAAATAAAAATAAAATAAAACGAATACTTTTGATGGCAGTCCAGAGGACGCTGTGAATGGAATTAACAAATACAAAAATAGTATTGTTGTATTCTTTGGGTAAATACTTAGTCATGTGATTGCAGGATCATAGGGTGGTTCTATTTTTAACATTTTGAGGAACCTCCACATTATTTTCCAGAGCGGCTGCAGCAGTCTGCATTCCTACCCACAGTGCAGAGGCTTCTTTTCCTTCCATGTCTTCACCCACACCTGTTGTTTATGTTGTTTCTATATTTTAGCCACTCTGACCAGTGTTTGGTGGTATCTCATTGTGGTTTTGATTTGACTTTTCCTGATGATGAGTGATATTGAGCATCTTTTGTTTTTGGGCCATCTGTATGTCTGTTTTGGAAAAATGCCTATTCATGACTTCTGCTTCTTTTTTTTAATTGTATTAAAATTAAAATTTAATTGGATTAACCCCTTTAGGGTTGAGCTTTAAAAGTACTTATTATATTTTAGACCCTAATCCTTTATTAGATATAGTACTTGCAAGTATCTTCTCCCATTCTGTAGGTTGCCTTTTAGTTTGGTTGATGTTTCCTTTGCTATACAGAAGTTTTTTATTTTGATATGGTCCCAATGGTTTACTTTTGTTTTTATTTTCCTTGCCTCACAAAACATATCTAGAAAAAAAGTTGCTATGGCTTATGTCAGAGAATTTACTCCCTCTGCGCTTTTCTAGAATTTTCATGGTTTCTGGCCTCAAATTTAGGTCTTTCATACATTTTAAATTTATTTTTGTGTTTGGTTCAGAGAGAGAGGTCTAGTTTATTCTTTTGCATGTTGCTGTCATGTATTCCCACACCATTTGTTGAAGAGACTGTCTTTCTTTTTTTTCCATTGGATATTTTTTTCCTGTTTGTCAATGATTAGTTGACTATAGAATTCTGGGTCCATTTCTGGGTTTTTTAGTCTGTTCCTTTGATCTATGTGTCTATTGTTAGGCCTGTACCATACTCACTTGATCACCACAGCTTTGTAATAGAGCTTGAAGTTCAGAATTGTGATGCCTCCAGCTTTGCTTTGCTTTTTGTTTTGTTTTGTTTTTCTATTTTTTTTAACATTTATTTATTTTTGAGAGACAGAGAGGGACAGAGCATGAGTTGGGGAGGGGCAGAGAGAGGGAGACACAGAATCCAAAGCAGGCTCCAGGCTCTGAGCTGTCAGCGCAAAGCCTGATGCGGGGCTCAAACTCATGGACTGTGAGATCATGACTTGAGTCGAATGTGGACGCTTAACTGACCGAGCCACCCAGGCGCCAACTCTTTCTTTTTTTTTTTAATGTTTATTTATTTTGAGAGGTAGGAGGGCAGACAGAGAGGGAGAGAGAGAATCCCAGGCAGGCTCCATGCTGTCAGCCCAGAGCTGGACACGGGGTTCGACCTAAGCCAAACCAACAGTCAGATGCTTACCCGACTGAGCCACTCAGGTGTCCCATTCTTTTATTCTTCAAGATTAATTTGGCTCTTCGGGGTCTTTTCTGGTTCCATACAAATTTTAGGATTGTTTGTTCTAGCTCTGTGAAAATTACTGGTGGTATTTTGATAGGAATTGCATTAAATATGTAGATTACTTTGGGTAGTCTAGATATTTTAACCATATTTGTTGTACCAACCCATGAGCATGGAATGTTTTTCCATTTCTTTGTGTCATTTTCAATTTCTTTAAAAAGTGTTCTATAATTTTGAAGTAGAGATCTTTTACCTCTGGCTAGGTTTATTTCTAGGTATCGTATCATTTTTGGTGCAATTGTAAATGGGATTGATTTCTTGATTTCTATTCCTGCTGCTTCATTATTGGTGCATAGAAATGCAACTTATTTCTGTACGTTTCATTTGTATCCTGTGACTTTACTGAATTCAGTTGTCAGGGCTAACATGTTTTTGGTGGAGTCTTTTGGGTTTTCTATATATAATATTATGTCATCTACAAATAGTGAGAGCCTTATTTCTTCCTTACCGATTTGGGAGGACTCGTATTTCTTTTAGTTGTCTGATTGATGGGGCTAGGCTTTCCAGTACTATGTTCAGTAAAAGTGGTGAGAGTTTACATCCCTGTATTATTCCTCACCATAGAGATAAAGCTCTGTTTTTCCCTATTGAGGATGACATTAACTGTCTGTTTGTCATATATGGCCTTTATTATGTTGAGATATGTTCCCTCTATCACTACTTTGTAGAGGGTTTTTATCATCAATGGATGTTGTAATTTGTCAAATGCTTTTTATGCATCTATTGAAATGATCATATGTCTCTTATCCTTTCTTTTATTAAAGTGATATATCATGTTGATTGATTTATGAATATTGAACCACCCCTGCAACCCAGGATAAATCCCGCTTGATTGTGATGAATGATTTTTTTAATGTATTGTTGGATTCAGTTTGTTACTATTTTGTTGAGAAACTTTGCATCTATATTCATCAGGGATATTAGCCTGCAGTTCTCTTTTTTAGTAATGTCTTTACCTGGTTTTGGCATCAGGCTAATGCTGGCCTTATTGAATGAATATGGAAGTTTTCCTTCCTTTGCTATTTTTTTGGATAGTTTGAGAAGAATCTGTATTAACTCTTCTATAAATGTTTTATATAAATCACCTGTGAAGCCATCTGGCCTTGGACTTGTGTTAGCTGGAATTTTTTTTGATTAGCGATTCAATTTCTTTGTTGGTAATCGGTCTGTACACATTCTCTTCAGTTTTTGGTAGGTTATGTTTCTTTCTGCTTCAGTTTCGGTAGTTTATGTTTCTAGGAATTTATCTATTTCTTTTGGGTTGTCCAAATTGTTGGCATACAGTTTTGCATAATATTCACTTACAATTGTTTGTATTATCTGTAGTGTCGATCGTTATTTCTCCTCTCTCATTTGAGATTTTAGTTGAGTCCTTGCTCTTTTCTTTTTGATAGGTCAGGCTACAGGTTTATCAATTTTATTTATTTTTTTTCAAAACAACAACTTCTGGTTTCATTGAGTTATTCTATTGTTTTTCAGTTTCTATATCACTTATTTCTGGTGTAATATTTATTATTTCCTTCCTGCTGCTGACTTTGGACTCCATTTATTGTTCTTTTACTAGCACCTTTAGATGTAAGGTTAGGTTGTTTATATGAGATATTTCTTGCTTCTTCTAGGCCTGTATTGCTATATATTTCCCTCTCATGACCAATTTTGCTTCATCCCAAAGTTTTTGGACTGTTGTGTTTTCATTTTCATTTGTTTCCATGTATTTTTTCTTCGTTGATTTCCTGGCTGACCCATTCATTTTTTAGCAGCATGTTAATTAGCCTCCATATATTTGTGGTCTTTCAGATTTTTTTCTTGTGATTGACTTCTACTTTCAAGTGTTGTGGTCAGAAAATGTGCATGGTATGACATCATTCTTTTTGTATTTGCTCATCCCTGTTTTGAGACGTATAGTGTTATTTATTCTGGAGAATGTTCCATATGCACTTGAAAAGAATGTATATTCTCCTATTTTAGGATGAAATGTTCTGAATATATATGTGAAGTCCATCTGGTTCAGGGTGTCATTCAAAACCATTGTTTTCTGGTTGATTTTCCATTTAGATGGTCTGTCCATTGATGTAAGTTGGATATTAACATTCTTTACTATTATTGTATTATTATCAATTAGTCTCTTTATGGTTTTTATTAATTGTTTTATATACCTGAGTGTTCTGATGTTGAGTGCACAAATATTTACAATGGTTATTTCCTCTTGTTGGATTGTCCCCCTTTTTCCTGTATAGTGCCCTTCTTTGTGCTTTATTACAATATTTATTTATTTATTTATTTATTTATTTATTTATTTATTTTTACAGTCTTTCTTGTAAAGTCTAGCTTTTCCAATTTAAGTATTGCTATTCTGGCTTTCTTTTGAAACCATTTGCATGATAAATGTTTCTGCATCCCCTCACTTCAAATCTGCAGTTATCTTTGTTACTAAAAGGAGTCTTTTGTAAGAAACAGAATGAGGGCTTCCTTTTATCTATTTTGACATCATATGTGATTTGATTGGAACATTGCATTTACATTCAAAATGAATAGTGATAGATACGTATTAATTGTCATTTTTTATTTGTTTTGTGGTTGTTTCTAGATATTTTCTTTGATCTTTTTCTGTCTTTCTCTCTTTAATGTTTCGCTGATTTTCTTTGGTAAAATATTTGGATTTCTTTCTTTTTTGATTTGCATGTTTGTTAGTGATTTTTGGTTTATAGTTATTATTGGTTTTTATATAAACTCTTCTGAAAATAACAGTCTATATTAAGTTGATGGTTGTTCAAGTTTGAATCCATTCTTCTGTCCTCTTCACATTTTAAGTATACGTTATTATATTTTATATCCTTTTTGTTTGTGTGACTACCTTGACTGGTTTTTACAGAAATACTCATTTTTATTGCTTTTGTGTTTGCTACCATTTTACTGCCACTTTTGGTCTCTTCTTTTCACTCAAAGATTCCCTTTTAATATTCCTTGCAGGGATGGTTTAGTGGTCATGAACCCCGTTAGTTTTTGTTTGTCTGGGAAACTGTTTCTCCCTCTATTCTGAATAATGGGTTCACTGGATACACTATTCTTGGTTGCTAATTTTTCTCATTCAGCACTGTGAATATATCATACCACTCCCTTCTGGACTGCCAACCTTCTGTTGAAAAATTGCCAGCATTATGGGTTTCCCTTGCAAGTTAATGACATCTTTTGCCTAGCTGCTTTTAAAATATTTTCCTTTATGACTACATTTTGCAAATTTAACTACAATATGCCTTGATGTTGGCCTGCTTTTGTTGATTTTGATGGGAGTTCTCTGTGCCTCCTGGATCTGGATTTCTCCTTCCTTCCCCAGATTAAGGAAGTTTGCAGTTGTTACTTCTCCAGTAAATTTTCTGTCCCCCTTTCTCTCTCTCCTCTTGGAACTCCTATAATATGAATGTTATAATGTTTGATGGAATCACTGACTTCACTGTCTGATGTCTTCTATTCTTTCCTCAAGCCCAGTGAGTATCCTTATGATTGTTGCTTTAAATTGTCCATCAAGCATGTTACTTACATCTGTTTTCACTTAGATCATAGCTATGGGCTCATCTACTTCTTTCATTTGGAATAAATTCCTCTGTCTTCACATTGCATTTTGTCTAAGTCTCTGCCTTCTTCTCTTTGTTCGAAAAGTCAGTTATGTCTCATACCTCTGAAAGTAATGGCCTTAGGAAGAAGAGGTCATATAGTGCCCAGGGACTGGCGCTTCAGTGAGTCCTCGCTCTGTTATGTGCTACGTGCATTCTGCTATTGTGTTCTGGCTGCTCTATCCATCAGGCCAGTAGTTTGCTGAGGTTCTACTTGCCTGCTGTAGCAGCGTTTGGTCCCTTGCCTGAATATGGCAAGTTTTGCTTGTTTGTTTGTTTGTTTTTTTAATGTTCATTTATTTTTCAGAGAGAGACAGAGTGCGAGCAGAGGAGGGACAGAGAGAGAGGGAGACACAGAATCCAAAGGAGGCTCCAGGCTCTGAGCTGTCAGCACAGAGCCTGGCACGGGGCTCGAACCCACAAACCACAAGATCTTGACCTGAGCTGAAGTCCGACACTTAACCAACTGAGCCACCCAGGCACCCCCTGGTGGCAAGTTTTAACTAGGTGTGCTCTGGTCTGCTTGTGAAATACACCTGTCACCACCTTTACTACAACTGAGGCCCTGCAAAACTCTCTTTTTGGGAAATGTGGTATGGGCAGGGTTTTGTGCTGGTTTTCCCATGCTTGGATTGAGGCAAATGTGATTGAGAAAGGCAGTTCCACTGGAATGCAGAGGGGTGGGGCTAGGTGAAAGCAAGTTAGGCAGCCAGTGTTGGTGGTGTCTTGCTTTCTGTAGGTAGCTCTTTGTTTATGCTGAAGGGTGGGGAAGAGAAATGGTGCCAGCCAGATCCTTTGTTGCTAGAGAGGTGTGTTGGTGAATGTTCCCTCTCAAGGATGCTCCCAGAGGAGCAAATAATCTTCCCACTGTGCGCCCCAGGTGCTCTTCAGATTGCTGTTTCCATGCTGTCTTCCCCTGGGGTGTTTACCTACCTTCTCCGTGGCTGCAGCACAGTGCCCTCTGGGCTGTATCCCAGCCAAGCCCACTGACGTTCAAACCTTGGGGCCTGAAGCCTGACTGCTTGCCAGAATTTATGAAATACACTTCCTCTTGTTTTCACAGCCAATAGCTTTGGAGAAACATTCCTTGTGTGTTCCCTGTGTGCGCCTTTCTCTCTCACAATGATTCCTTTCCATGTGATATAGACAGGATGAGTTTTCCCCTAAACCACATCTTATTATCTTCTCCTTTGATGTAGCCTCTTCTTTCTCTTTAGTTGTCAAGATTGTTCTGTCAGTCTTCAGGTCATTTTCTGGGGTGTTTAGGATGATTTGATAATTATCTAATTATGTTCATGGAACGAGGCAAGCCTAGGGTCCTCCTACTCTGCGGCCATCTTCCCTGCTCCTTCCCTAAAGTGTATCATTTTATAGACAAAATTTTATCACTTTAGATTATTTTTTCATAAATCTTTTATTATTTGTGAAAAGTCACAAACAAAAGCTGATTTTTGCTTCATAGTCTACATCTCTTTTATGTAGGTGTTTTCCCTTATTCCAGCAAATAAATACATTGCCAATTTAGAATTTACATTAGATAGCTCTATTTAATAATCATGAATAATTAACAAAGTAGTGTATGGTAAAGAATTAAAACATGAAATATTGTCTAATTTCATATTTAAACATTTAAACTAATTTTATTTGCTTTGATGTGATTTAAATATAAAATACATGTATATATATATATATATATTGTAATAGTTTTACGTTTGTATATTATTTTACTTTTGGCATAAGTAATTAGAATTTTAATTTAAAACTTCTAACTTGTATAAAATAAGTAATATTTTCATAATTTTAAGTTAATGAAGATCGGTTTTTTCATATATTCCTATTTTATGCCTTTAGCTGTTACTGAGATTTTGACATTTGATTAAAAATATAACACACGAAATATGACTTCAAGGAGAAAAAGAATTAATTTAGCATATTCTAAAGTGATTTTTCTCACATATTTAAAAGAGAGTATCCTTTTCTTTCAAAAAATATTCTCAAGTGCAATAGTGAAGGCAATAATTGTATACATAATATGTTTGATTAAAAATAGGAGAGTTATATCTTTAGATGTTAAGAGAGATTTGTAGAAGCACCACATAAAATGAATATTTCATTTTCTTCTCTATGTGTGTGGTTCTATTCCTCATTGTTATATATGATACATCAGAGTAAAATTTGAAGAAGGATTTATTATAATCTTTGTCAGAATGTTCTGTACAGTACATTTATAATGTAAAATTCTCATCTAAAATTCAGGACATTATTTTATAAAGAAAATATATTATATCCAGAAGTCAAACCTTATTTTTATGATGAGTTAGTACATTGGTACCGAGAATCTAAGCGAATGCTGCTGCACTTCAATATGTAAACCACTATTCGGTCTCACTGCAAACCCATATATTAATTACGAAATTGTTTTTCCTTCTTTTGCTTTTCACTAAGAAGTTCATTTAATTCTTCAAGATAGCTTTAATCTCCTCTTTAAAAATTAAGTCCTAAACCTATTTTCATATTTTGGAAATATTTCAACTACTTCTAGATATCACATAAAAAGTTTCAAAACTTTTTGTCTTCTGTTACTTATAGCCTTTGAGTACTTTCATTAAGCTTTTTGAAAATGGGATCATAAGCGCATGTGTTCTAATTTCAGCAGAAACACATTTACCCTTATAAATGCTTTTATACTGGTTAACAGCTTAAAACTTTCTCCAGTATTATTTTAAGGGCTTTTCTAAAGGAAAAAAGGGCGATCAAACAATATTCTAATATGATGACAAGTGGTAAGTGCTAGTAGGTTTTAGAAAAAAATAGAAAGTTATCCAAGAATGTGGTAGTAATTTGAAGGTGTACTAAACACAACTGTCTTATATATCAAAATTTTGAATTTTATCAGTAATGGAATTTAAACATAAAAAATCATATAAATATAGGTGATGCTGGAGTCAATTAGAAATTTAAATTAAAAAAAAAACTAAGTTCAGAGATGCTTTTGCTTCACATTGTAATATGTGTTTTACATATTTCAGAATATATAACTACAGAATTATAGAATATGAATGTACCATATTCTAATATAAGGAAGCTGCTTTAGTCCTTTCTATATTTAAATGATTTAAGCCAGAGAGAAATGGAAAGTCACTGTTCAATTTGGTTTTAATTTTTTATTTTAATTGCCTTATGTTCATCATGACTAGTACAATCTTCATTCCTTATCAGTTATTTCACCCATCCCACCATCCACCTCCTCTCTGATAACTTTTAGTTTGTTCTCTAAAGTCACAAGTCCGTTTCTTGGTTGCCCCTCTACCCCCACCTCTTTTTTTTTTTCACTTTGCTTTCCTTGTTTTTTTTTTTCTTAAATTCCACATACAAGTGAAATCATAAGGCATTTCTTTGACTGACTTATTTCACTTAAAATTATATTCTCTATCTCCATCCATATCATACAGCAATATTTCATTCTTTTTTATGGCTGAATAATATTCCATTGTGTATATGAATCACCTTTTTTTTTCTTTAATGCTTATTTATGTTTGAGAAAGAGAGAGAGAGAGAGAGGAAGAGTGCAAGTAAGGAAGGGCAGAGAGAGAGGGAGACACAGAATCTGTAGCAGGCTCCAGGCTTCGAGCTGGGAACACAGAGCCCGGGATGCAGGCTCAATCTCACAGGCTGTGAGATCATGACCTGAGTCGAAGTCAGATGCTTGACCGACTGAGCCACCCAAGTACTCCTATATATCATTTCTTTATCCATTAATCAGTCAATGGACACTTGGGTTGCTTCCATTATCTTGGTTATTGTAAATAATCCTACTGTAAACATAGGGGTGCATGTATCCCTGCAAATTACTGTTTTTGTATTCTTTGGGCAAATACCCAGTAGTGCTATTGCTGACTCATAAGATAGTTCTATTTTTCACTTTTTGAGGAAACTTCACAGTGTTTCCCAGAGTGGCTGTGCTAGTTTGAATCCCCACCAATAGTACAAGAGGATTCCCCTTTCTCCATATTCTTGCCATACCTGTTATTTCTTGTGTTGTTGATTTTAGTCATTCTAACAGGTATGAAGTGATATCACATTGTGGTTTTGATTTGCATTTCCCTGATGATAAGTGATGTTGAGCATCTTTTCATGTATCTGTTAGCCATCTGGATGTCTTCTCTGGAAAAATTTCTATTCATGTTTTCTGCCCATTTTAAATTGCATTATTTCATTTTGGAGGTTGAATTTGGGAAGTTCTTTATGTATTTTGGATACTAACCCTTTATCACATATGTCATTTGCAAATACCTTCTCCTATTCCATAGGTTGCCTTTTAGTTTTGTTAACTTTTTCCTTTGATATCCAGAAGTTTTTTACTTTGATGGAGTCCCAAAAGTTTATTTTTGCTTGTTTCCTTGCCCCAGGGGACCCATCTAGAAAAAAAGATAGATATGTGGTAAGCCAATAGATGTTGTGGCATTACAACTTAAAAGTAATATTTGATTTTGGGCTCCTGGGTGGCTCACTAGGTTAAGCTTCTGACTTCGGCTCAGGTTATGATCTCATGCTCTCATGGTTCATGAGTTTTAGCCCCACTCCAGGTTCTGTGCTGACAACTCAGAGCCTGGAGCCCGCTTAGGATTCTGTGTCTCCTGTTCTCCATGCCACTCCCCTGCTTGTGCTTTATCTCCCTCTCTCTCTCTCTCTCAAAAATAAGTAACATTAAAAAATTTTTAAGTAATATTTGATTCAAAAATAAACTTTATTTTACAATGTACATCTACATGGGATGAATGTTAGAGATTAAAATGAATGTTAAGGAAGTATACATATTCAAAATGATTCACCTAAACAGGAAATTAAAGCTTAGTAAAGTTTAAAAAAAATTAATGGTTATTTTTGAAGGAAAGAGAGATAGACAGAATATGTGCAGGCAGGAGCAAAGAGAAAGGGAGACACAGAATCTGAAGCAGGATCCAGGCTCTCAGGTGTCAGCAGAGATCCCCATGTAGGGCTCAAACTCGTAAGCTGTGAATCGTGACCTGAGCCGGAATTAGACACTTCACCAACTGAGCCACCCAAGTGGCCCAAGCATAGTAAGGTTTTTAATCAATTTAGTTAAAAAATTAAATTTTCAAAAATTAAATCCTGATAGACTATAATTCAAAACAAAGAAAATTGCTAGAGATAAAGAAGAATATTATATAATGATAGAGGTTTAATTTAGTAGAAAGAAAACAAATAAGAGCCCGAAAATATATGAAACAATAACTACTAGTATTGAAGGAGATATAGAAAAGTCCACAATTATAGTTTGAAACTTAAATACTTCCCTCTCAGTAACTGGTAGGAACTTCCAAATAAATTGTCTTTAGAAATTTAGCAAGGACATAAAAGATAATAAGGGAATCAACCGGTAAGGTCTAATTGACACATAACATTTCATCCAAGAAAGTGAATAGGTCTGTATTCACTTAAAAAACAGAATTTTTTTTCTAACTTTTTTAATGTTTATATTTTTGAGAGAGAGAGAGAGTGTGAATTGGGGAGAGGCAGAGAGAGGAGGACAGAGGATCCAAAGCCAGTTCTGTGCTGACAGCGGACAGCCCGATGAGGGGCTCAAACTCATAAACTGTGAGAACACAATCTGAGCTGAAGTTTGGATGCTTAACCAACTGAGCCACTCAGGTACCCTTCAGAATATATATTTTTTAAAGGCCAATAGAGCATTAGCTAAGAAAGCTCATAACCAGGGCCATAAAACAAATATCAACACATCTAAAATAATTGAAATCAACAGACCATGCTCACCAACCATAATAGAATAAAACTAGGAATCAATTACAGAAAACAACAATAGGAAAATCTCTGAACATATGGAAATAAAACAACTTATTTTGAAATAATCCATAAATAAAATAGGAAGTCTCAAAGGAAATAAAAAATCCATACAAGTGAATGAAAATGAAAGCACAACATATCAAAAGATTTGAGAAGCATCTAAACAATGCTGAGAAGGCCATTTATAGCATGAAATTGTTAGATTATAAATTTTTTTTTTAACGTTTATTTATTTTTGAGACAGAGAGAGACAGAGCATGAACGGGGGAGGGGCAGAGAGAGAGGGAGACACAGAATCAGAAGCAGGCTCCAGGCTCCAAGCCATCAGCCCAGAGCCCGACAAGGGGCTCGAACTCACGGACCGTGAGATCATGACCTGAGCCGAAGTCGGACGCGTAACCGACCGAGCCACCCAGGTGCCCCTAAATTGTTAGATTATAAAAATGGAAAGATCTAAAATCAATAATTTAAGTTTCTACCACAGAAACTAGAAAATAAATAAATTTTGCCAAAGACAAAAAAAATGTAATGCAAACAAACAAGTGAAAAGTATAAAGAGCAGGGATCAATAAAATTGAATATATTAAAATAAAATAAAACCAATGGAATAGAAAACTGGTTCATTGAAAAAAAATAATTAATACAATTTATAAATTTCTAGCCACAGTCATAAAAATAAAAAATGAAGACAGAAATCATCAATACCAGGAATGAAACAGATATATTCCTAAAAAAATTCTGGAGCCATTAAAAAGAAAATAAAAGAATTCTGCAATTCACTTTATACTTATAAATTTGGCAATTTAGATATAAGGTACTTTGCTCAAAAACCATAAACTTCCAGG
This sequence comes from Panthera uncia, assembly GCF_023721935.1. Lineage (NCBI taxonomy): Eukaryota > Metazoa > Chordata > Mammalia > Carnivora > Felidae > Panthera > Panthera uncia. The sequence continues at coordinate 110,836,617 of NC_064811.1, read as the reverse complement.
GGCGCCTGCGTGGCTCAGTCGGTTAAGCATCCGACTTAAGCTCAGGTCACCATCTCGCGGTCTGTGAGTTCGAGCCCGCGTCGGGCTCTGGGCTGATGGCTCAGAGCCTGGAGCCTGCTTCCGATTCTGTGTCTCCCTCTCTCTCTGCCCCTCCCCTGTTCATGCTCTGTCTCTCTCTGTCTCAAAAATAAATAAAACGTTAAAAAAAAATTAAAAAAAACAAAAAAAAACATAAACTTCCAAAATTCAACCACGATGAAATAGATCATCTGAGTAAACTTATATCAATAATGTTATTGACTTCATAATTGAAAATCTTATCAAGAAGACATCTCCAGGCCCAGATAATTTCATACAATTTGTCAATACAATTTCATACAATTAACAACTTTTATGAAACAAATAACAAAACATTTACAAAATAATTAATATCAATTTTATTCAATCTTTTCTAGAAAACAGAATATGATGTGAGCACTCTCAACTTATTCTATAAGGCCAGGGTTATCTTAATACCAAAGGTAGACAAACACATTTAGAAAAAAGAAAGAACAAAAATTACCAATATTTCTCATGAGCTTAAAAGAATGTATTTTCTTCTTTTTAAAAAAAAATTTATAATGTTTATTTATGTTTGAGAATGAGAAAGACAGAGCACAAGCAGAGGAGGGGCAGAGAGAGAGGCGGACACAGAATCCAAAGCAGGCTCCCTGCTCTGAGTTGTTAGCACAGAGCCTGACAGGGGGCTCAAACGCATGGACCGAGGGATCATGACCTGAGCCTAAGTCAGAAGCTTAACCATCCGAGCCACCCAGGTGCCACAAAAGAAAGTATTTTCAAAAATAAATGTATTTCAAACAGAATCCAAAAACGTGTGAAAAGAATTATATATCAAGACCAAGTAGAATATGTTCCAAGTATACAAGTCTGGTTCAACATTAAACAGATCAATCAATTTAATCCACTGTATCAAAAAGCTAAAAATGAAAAAAATATATATTATACCCATTGATGTAGTAAAAGCACTTGACATTATAACACCCATTCATGGGAAAAACTCCGAGCAAGTTAACAATAAAGGAAACTTTTCTCAACATGGTAAACACAAAACCCACAGTTAACATGGCACTTAGTGGTGAAAAACAGAATAGTTTTTTCCAAAAGATTGGGAAAAAAGGCAAGGGCACCCGCTCTCACCACTCATTCAATATAATACTAAAGTCCCTGCCCTGAAATAAGATTTAAAAAAATGAAATAAAAGCCTTATACTGTGAGAAGAAAAAACTAAAATTGTCTTTACTTGCTGATGACAAAATTGTCTGCTTAGAAATCTTCAGTAAAACTCCTGGAACTAACAAATGAATTCAGTGCTGGAGACCAGCTCCAGCAACCAGGGGTTCCCGAAGGAAGAACGGCATAGGTGAAAATAAAAGAAAACTAAAATAAAAAACTAAAAAATAAAAAAAATAAAATAAAAAACTAAAACTAAAATAAAAATGGGCACAGACAATGGCAGTGTGTTGAACTGGCCGATTTATTGTAGTAAATGTGGCATTATATTTGCTAGTGATTTCCTTGTAGCATACGTCATCTATGTTTTTCTAATATTACTTAATTTTGAAAATGTTCCTATGTATAAACGACCTTTAAGAAATAACATGGTGATTTTCCCCTAACTTTCCTGCATACCCTTTGATTATAGATTAATTTCTTACATTATTCCGTTATGCATCTGCGTTTATCTATAATCTACAAAGCATTTGCTTTGCTGTTCTCGTGAAAGGCCCTCCATTTCTCAACACCTCAAGTGGAACAGTTACAGGGACATGACCTCCTAACTACATGAGGCCAGAAGCACAATGTGTTTGCCTCGGTCTGAGGTGCCAGAAAGGGGCCGAAAACGCCTTAGAAACCCATGCCTCACACATTCTCAGAGAGACAATGCACCTAGGGACCAATGAACCATTCTGTACCTTAACCGACTAGGTTCAGTCGTCATCTGGAATGCCTCTGGAAGGCCAGGTGGGCCTAGGGGTTGAAGTCACCTGTGCCCAGAGATACACTCCTTAGTTGCCAGAGTCAGGCTTTCAAATCCATGTCTCTCCTTTACGGGCCCTCTTTGCTGGCAAATGTATGAGGCTATCCTTCCTGTAAGTAGAGGAGTCTCCATGGGGAATGGCAAGGGCTAAACGTAAGGCCGCACAATTCCTTGCGGAACCTTATTTTCTTCCCTCGTGGTTCTTTTCCCAGGGGGCCTGCCGAGGGCAATTCCCCAACAGACAATACCCCGGGTACTTTTAAGGCCAAATTACCTAAAAGCGGGAGTACAAGAAGCTTCGCTGTCAGTGGTCTGCCTTGCAGTCACCAATCCGGCCACAGCCCGGGCCCTGCCACTCAGGCTGGGTAGCTCGGCTTCCAGCAATTCAGCAAGGTTACGTGATGCAAGAGCAACAGACACACACACACACACACACACACGGTTGTATTTCTATATGCTAACAATGAATATGAGGGCCCTGAAATAAAACATACAGTTCTATTTACAATAATCACCCCAAAACTCAATGACATATTTAAATATACAGTTAATAAAACATTACAGATGTTTTATAGCTAAAAACTGCAAATTCTTAATGAAAGAAATCAAAAGCTAAATAATGGAGAAACATATTATATTCGTAGATTAGAAAAAAAATATGGTAAAGATAACAATTCCCTCCAAATCTGATTTACATTTGTAATGGAATTCCTACCAAAATCTAAGCAAAGTGTTCTGTAGACATACGTATTCTAAAGTTTAAAATAAACAATTTTGCCAAAGATTAAAATGGGGTGAATTATTCTACAAAGTATCAAGGATTGGTATATAACCAGGGTAATGTGATATTCAAGAATTGATAAACACATAGATCAAGGGAGAATAGAGGACAAATTGTACTGGAGCAGTCATATATCCATAGCCAAAAATTAGATCTCAACCCGAACCTTCCACTTTATATAAAATTAACTTGAAATGGATTGTGGACTTAAAGATAAAATATAACTATCAAACTTCTAGGGAAAAAAATCCGAGAAAATCATGGGATGCTGGCCAGGTAAAATTGTAATACTTGACCAAAAAAAGCTTGGTCCACACAAGGAAAAACTATTCAATGAGATCTCATCAAGACTAAAACTCATGTGAAGAAAATGAAAAAAAATAAGTTATATTCTGGGTGAAAATATTTGCAAACTGCATATCCAACAATTGACTAGGGTCTAGAATATAAAATCCTCTCAAAACTCAACAGAAGAAAGAGCACTTTAATTAGGAGATAGGCAAAAAAGAAGTGGGTACTTCAAGTAGCAAATACATAAACACATAAAAACATAGCAAAACACATAAAATATGTTCAACATTATTAGCCATCAGAGAAATGAAAATCAAAACTTCAATATCACTAAAAATCCATAAGAATGGCTAAAAGTAAAAAGAGAGAAAATATCAATACCAAACACTAGTAGAAAAGTTGTAAGAAAACAAAATCACCCATGACTTGGGGTGGAAATATAAAATGGTACAGCAAGACTGGAAAACAGTTGGGCAATTTCTTGTAAAAACTAGATGTATTACTATCATATGACCCAGCAATTGTACTTCGGGGTATTGATCAACAGATAGATAAAAACTTATGTTCAAAACCATTCTGTACAGGAATGTTCATGCTAGCTTTTTTTCTAACAGACAAAACCTGGAATCAGCCCAGAAGTCCTTCAGTAGATGAAGAGTTACATACACAGTGTTCCATCCATTCGGTGGAATACAAATCCATAGTCAAAGGAACAAACCATTGATACATGCAAAAATTTAGATAAGTCTCCTAGAAATTATGTTGAATAACAACAGTAAAAAAAAAGCCAGCACCTAAAGCTTACACACTTATGATTCCATTTATATCGTATTTTTGGAATGAGAAAACTTGGAGGTGGAGGAAAGACAAATGACTATAGGTAAAATTAGGCAAAGCTGGATAAGATTCATGGATTACATCAATGCCAATATCCTGATTATGATATACTATAGTTTTGCAAAATGTTGGGGAAAACAGAGCAAAATGTACAAAGGAGCTCTTTCTGTGTTATTTCATACAGCTGCATATGAATCCAAAATTATCTTTAAAATAGTTAATTTGATGCACTGTTTTATCTGGAGATGCAGGAAAACAAAACAGCCCTTTTTTATTACATGGATTCTCATGTAAAATTGCTAAATAGGGAAACATCAGGGATATGTGCAAGTCGCATTGTTTTATTCTCAATCTTGCCTAAGCAAGGAAAGTTAAAATAATAGAGGTAGAGTTAAAATTTCCAACAGGAAAAGCAAAGTGTGGTTTACTGAAGCCAGACCTCTTTGGACTGGATTTCAACGAAATTCAAAATGAGTCACTGGCCCTGGGGTTTCTTCCACGCAGAGGCGTACTCTTGTTCTTGTGCAGCTCTGGGCTGCTGACAAGGTTACACAGCCCACTGTGCTGACTTGAATGGCGGCTGCCCCAATGGTGGGGGGGGGGGGCGCTCCACTTTAGTTTTGTGCTCATAGTAGCTGAGTAGCCTTCGCTCTAAGTCAACCACTGTCAGCATTTCTATATTGTTGCTATTATGTGTATTTAATATCTCAGGTGCATCCTCTAACCAGGCTGACCTGCCTAAGCGGTCTAAACTACCTCCCCCAAGAACAATTACTGCTTAACTTACAGCTTTGGTACAAGCTTGCATATTTTCTCAGTTGTCTTCCCTTTTGTTTTCCCATAAATAGGATGATCTTAATTCCTGGATGGGCCCTGACAATCCTGTTTTTTTTTGTTTGTTTGTTTGTTTCTGGAATCATTATGAGCAGTGTCTTCTTTCATTCTCAAAATTGTCCTGGTTTATTTGACAAATTATATGGCTACCATATTTATTGCCATGTATTTTTTTATGTTTGTTTATTTTTGAGAGGCAGAGAGAGACAGCATGAGCAGGGGCAGGGCAGAAAGAGAGGGAGACACAAAATCGAAGCAGGCTTCTGGCTCTGAGCTGTCAGCACAGAGCCCCCCGCGGGGCTCGAACTCAGGAACCCTGAGATCATGACCTGAGCTGAAGTCAGAGGCTACACAGACTGAGTCACCCAGGTGCACCTATTGCCATGTATTTTTAAAGTAATTTTATAGAATGTGAAATGTGGGCTAACACATGTATGGAATTATACAAGGAAAGCTCATCACTGTACTAAGGAAGTGTTCTCGACTTGTGTATGTGTATGGGATGGTAATTCTCCACCTGAAGAATGAATGTTTTATTACTTACCGTTAGATTGGTCAACTAGCAGTATTGTGTATTAAAAAATAAAATGGAATTCTTCTCACCCTAATACCAAGGGATATTAGATAATGATTCAAAAATAACCACGTTTATAATTAATTATTCAAATAGTGAGTTATATAGAAAGTACCTAATCTTTGATAATGCAAACTAAAAAAAACATAACAATTATTTCTATATCTTATAAATATTTAACATGAAACTTCTTATGTACAAGACATAATGTCAATCTTGTAATCTCATTTAGGAGTTAGCATGCTGTGGCCTATTAGCTGGCTGTCTGTTTTATAAATAAACTTTATTGGAACAGAGCCATATCCATTTGTTCAAGTTTTATCCATGGCTTTTTTTCTCACTATAATGGCAAATAGTTGCAATAGAGATCATATGTTGCCTCCAATGCCTAAAATACGCACGTGACCATCTACAGAGAAAGAGTTTCTAATTTATGCTAAAATTCTACATAAGTGTGAAATGCTCGTGATCTATCACTTTGTTTTCTCAAGGCTGCACAGAAGAGGTGTTTGACGCATGGGAGTCTTCAGGTGTCTCCCCCAGAAGCTGTAGGATGTGGTCTCCATACACTGCCCAGCCACTAGGCCAGAGGCAGGTCAGTGTTTTAAAAGAATGTCAAACCAGATTTAGGTTAGGATATTCATTAAAGAGCCTTCAAACCTTGTGATGCAAATGAAGTGGTGCTTCATTTTTTTTTTTTTTTTTTGGAAAAGAAAGTTGTGTGATACATTCACAGCTTTAGAAAAAAAAAATCAACTTGTCGGTATATCCATATCCACGATCTTATCAATGCGCTCTCTGCAAATTGGAACAGACTAAAAATCTGTTTGAGAAATGTATGTTTAAAAATTAAGAAAAATAATTCCAGCCGTACGGTTTAGTTTACTCTGTGTTCATATACAATCTGGATATTGCAAGGCAACGTTTTGAAAATATTTTTCTTTGATTAGCTTTAGCAATAGATACGATTAAAAACTAGGTAGAAGACGGGGTGCCTGGGTGGCTCAGTTGGTTGAGTGCCCAACTCTTGATTTCGGGCCAGGTCATGATTCCAGGGTCATGGAAAGAGCCCAGCATCTGGCTCTGCATTGAGAGTGGGGCTTGCTTGAGATTCTCTCTCTCCCTCTGCCCCTTCCTCCACACACCCCCTCACTCATGCTCCTGCACGTTCTCTCTTTCTTTAAAAAACAAACAAACAAACAAACAAACAAAAACTAGGTAGAAGCTACTCACTGTACTAATGTTAGGTAAAAGCTTATTTTATATTTTCTAATTATATGAGTAACATGTCAGTTTTATAAGTTTTAAAAATAAAAATAGAAGGAAAAATATAGTGCCTTTGGTTATATTTTCAATTGTTTATGCATTTTTAAAGGCTATGAGGTATTTGTTAATCTTTTGCATTCTGATTCTTTTGTACTTCACAAGATAACTGGCAGTTTTTAACTTAAGAATGTTTCTCATAAAAAAATCTTTAGTGACAATATAATTCAAAATTATGCATAGATAAAGAATACTTAATATGATTTCTATTATTAGATATGTGGTTATTAACAGCTTTTTATTATCCCTACTAATGCTATTCACTGCATTCTTGAGGAAGGCATTCAAAAGTTTAAGAACCAATAATTCTTAGATATAAGGGGAGAATATGGGCAAATTAGTTTCTCTCCACAAATAGTCATTAAAATAATAATGAAAGCAAACACTTTGCTCAAAATCACAATGTAATACATTAAAGATGGTTATTGTATAATGTGATAAGTTCTGGAGAATTTAAATAAACTCACAAGACATGGTATCATCACTAAAAACTATTGGAGGCTGTGTTTTGCTAACCTTTTTTGAACAACTTCAAACAAAAAGGAAGGAGATTTAGTCCATCTTAATGGCTGAAAATTTCCACCTTACATAAATTGTAGCAAACACCAATGATATTAGAACCACCCTCTCATACTTTTTATTCTCATTCTTGTATTGATTTAACTCAGGCCATTCCCTTTTGTCACTCCCTTACCACTATATAATATGGCCAGCTTTAAAAGGGAAAGGACAGTAAAGACATAAATTTTGACTTTTATAATAAGAAATAATACCAATTCTCCACAATAGCTTTCAGAAAATAGAAGCAGAGGGATTACTTTCTAACTCATTCTATGAGACCAACATTACCCTATCATCAAAACTAAAGACATTAAAAGAAGCACGATACAGACCAACATCCACTTATGAACATAAATGCAAAAATTTCCTTAAAAATATTAGCAAATTGGAAACAGCAATTTCTGAAAAGATTTGTACAACACGATCAAGTGGAATTTGTTTTAGGCATGCAATGCTGGTTCAACAACAAAATCTAATCCATAAACAACAACAACAACAACAACCAAAAAAAAAAAAGATTCTTAAGTAAAGAAGTCAGTCATGAAGATAAAACGTACAGCATGGGGAATATGATTAATAATATTGTTATAACGTTATATGATGACTACACTTATTGTGGTAAGCATTGAGTAATGTATAGAATTTTCATATAACTATGTTGTGCATCTGAAACTCATATTATATGTTGTGTCAACTGTACCTCAAAATAACCGAAAGTAATCAATGTAACCTACCACATTGACATGCAAAGTAACAAAAGTAATACAATCACATCAATTGATGCATGAAAAGCATTTGACAAAATCCAACACCACTTGTGATAAAATTTCTCAGCAAACTGGAAACTAACATGATGTTCAGAAAATAGACCTATGACAGTATAGACAGAATTAGACCGATGGCAAAATTGACAACTGGTCTTTGACAAAGTAGCAAAGCAACAATTGGAGGTACCTATGCAAAAAATAAATGTAAGTTCAAACTTTACCCATTCCACAAAAATTTCACCAAAATATATCATAAACTAAATGTAAAGTATAAAACTTTTTAACACAAAGGGAAAATCTAAGTTATTTTAAATCCAGAGTTACATTTTTAGGTATAATACAACAGTATCATTCATGAAAGAAAAAAATGGGTAAGTTGGGCTTTATTAAAATTAAAAACTCCTGCTCTGCAAAAGTCATAGTTAGGAGAACAAAAGAAAAAGCCACAGATTGGGAGAAAAAAATTTGTGAAACACATATCTGATGAAGAACTTGTTATGTATATATTCTTAGATCTCTGAAATAAAGAGGGGAAAATGGTTAAAAATTAGGCAAAGATCTAATCAGAAGACACTTCATCCAAGAAGACATATACATGGCAAACAGACACATGAAAACCCTTAAACAGAACTTATCATTAAGAATGTGCAAATTAAAACAAGGAGGCATCCCTACACACTTATTAAAATGACTAAAAGAAAGAAAAAAAAGAACCTAAAAAAACTGACATTCCCAATTACTTGTGAGGATGTGAATCAGTGGAAACTTCTATTCATCTCTTCATTGCTACTGGAAATACAAATGTCATAGCCACTTTGGATAACAGTTTTTGCAGTTTCTTAAAAGGCTAAACAATTTTGCTCCTAGATATTTACTCATCTAATTTGAAAACTATTATTCACACAAAAGCCTGCAGCATGAATGCCAAAATCTGGAAGGAATCCAGGTGTCCTTCCAAAAAGGTGAATGGGTAAACAAACTGTGGTACATGCAAACAATACAATATTATTCAATGATAAAAAGAAATGAGGTAACAGGTCTGAAAGTATGTTAATGAATTTTAAATTCATATTGCTAAGTGCGAGAAGCCAGCCTGAAAATTGTAAAAATTATATAATTACAATTATATGAAAATCTATAGACGGCAAAACTATAGGCACTGTAAGATATCAGTGGTTGTGGAGGGTTTGAGGCAGAATGGGAGTGTTGAATTCCTGAACACACAGGAATATCATAGGGCAATGAATCTAATTTATATGATACTGTATTTGTGGGTCCATGGCAATACGTTTGTCAAAACTCATTCAACTGTAGAGCACAAAGAGTGAAACTTGGTGCACCTTGACCTAATCAGTTAAATGTCTGACTCTTAACTCTTAATGTCATGATCACTTCGCACCCACCTCTCAAAATTACAAAAGAAAAGAGTTCTATGAAGACAAATATAATCTATATCTGTCTACACAAAAAATTTTGTGTGTGTGTGTAATTCAAAAACAGGCAAAATTAAAAGGCAAATAACAAATCAGAAGACTAACTTCTGTGGTAGGAAAAATTAGGATATGAACTCACACACACACACACACACACACACACACACACACTATTAATGAAAACAAGAAAAAATGTCTTCCATAGAAAAATGAGCAACTGAGATAAAGTTTCTCTTTCCCTTTCTTGCTTTCTCTTTCTCTCTCACTGTGTCTCTAATGCGTGTCTTCATCCCCCTCCGCTTTTTACGAATGCCTAGCACAGCAAACATTCAATAAGATTACAATGGTTAATTTTACATGAAGCCACGTGAAATGTGAAAGCGATGAGGCTGATAGTAGTGACAGGAAATACAGAGACAAAACTCATAACTTTTTGTGTGTATTACAAATTTATGTATTGTCAAGTGTGTCTTTCTAAACCATGAATCTGTTCATGGTACCATGTAATTACAGCATATCTTGACCACTGAAATGATAAACTCTACAGATCAAATGATACCTTCAAAAGGATTCTTTCAAACATGAATGACAGAGATTAATATTATTAATTCAGAAAATCTTAATGGATGTTAAATATGACATTCCATGTATTTAATGCAGAGTCTATCATGTATAATTGCTTACTTAATAAATACTGTCACAAGTCCCACTATTAAATAAGTCTATATATTTGGATTGTGTCAGAAAAGGCTTAAAACTTTTAAATCTAACATGAAAGTAATTTTTTTCTTAACATTAGCCAAATATGAGTGTTTCTCTACTTGAACACCATGTAATCTTTTTCCTGAAAAAAAAGCATTTAAATCCTTGAGCACCTAAGATATATCTGCCTACTAAATAGCATTTATTTCAGGATTTTTACATCATGATAATAAAGATATAATTTTACAGTATGCTGCGAAATACTTTTCCATTTAAGTGATTGTCATGTGAAATACCATTGCATGAAATGGAAGAATCAAATATAGATTTAAAATCCTGATGTAACTTCACCACTTGAAATGTAAGATAGTGAGGCAGCTTTGTATTTTTCCATTGCCAGACTTTGATATCTGCAGAACATATTGCCAGCATCCTGCTCTAAGAAGCAAAAAATCTTGGAATTATCATTTGATCTCTCACCCTACTTTCCTGTCTATTTAAACCACAAATACTGCTGCTTTTTCATTTAGATCACTTCAAAGATTCACTCTTCTCTCTCATTTCTTTCTGCAAAATATGATCTGGAATTTTCCATTACTATACATTTTCTGGATTAATATAGTTTTAATATCTATTCTTTAGACGTTAAGTTTAAGGTGAAGAATTTATATAAATCATTTCTTCATAAAACTTCAAAAGCAGCCACTATTGCTAGATTTTCATATTTCTCCATTAAATGACTTTAATTTACATGGTTTTATTCTTTTCTTTCTTATTAATTGTTCTCTTATTATATAAACTTATTATACATTTCATACATTCCTTCAAAATGCTCATGTTCCTGAAATAGACTCTCACCCTACCCCTGTCATATTTTCAAATCACACAGGATGACTGCATTTTAGGTAAACAGAATGATGTACACTGTTATGAAAATATGCTGTGTGCATATCTCCTGGCCTAGAATTAAATGTTGGCTGAATATAACAGACAACCCAAGTTGTAAAACAGAGGACAGAAATTGCACCGTGTTTATACATAACATTTCAGTGTTCAAACGTTTTGTGTTAAAGATGATTTGGGCACATGTGTCCCATTTTCTAATTGATAAAAGTATCTTTGAAGAAAATCTTTAAATAGTTGTGATATGTTATTGCAAGGTGAAGATTCATTAATAATCATATTTATAGGTGACACTTGCTATGTCACAATACTCCCTGAAAATTTATAATTTGAAGTATTTTTTAAATATTTATTTAGTTATTATGAAATAGAGGAGTACCTGTATGACTCAGTTGGTTAAGCTTCCAACTTTGGCTCAGGTAATGATCTCACGGTTTGTGGGTTCAAGCCCCGTGTCAGGCCCTGTGCTGACAGCTCAGAGCCTGGAGCCTGCTTGTGATTCTGTGTCTGCCTCTCTGTCTGCCCACTCCTCTCTCTCTCTCTCTCTCTCTCTCTCTCAAAATTAAATAAAAATTAAATATATATTATATTGTATTATATATATTATATATATTATGTATAATTTTATATTATATTATATTATATTATATTATATTATATTATATTATATATTATATTATATTATATTATATTATATATTATGAAAGAGACAGAGAAAGCACGAGCAGGCAGAGGGACTGAGAGAGAAGGTGAGAGAGAGAGAATCTCAAGCAGGCTACACATGGTCAGCACAGAGCCTGAGGTGAGACTCGAGCTTACGAAACTGTGAGACCACCACCTGAGCCAAGGTCAAGAGTAGGACGCTTAACCAACTGAGCCACTCAGCAGCCCTTTGACTTCTTTTTTATTTGAATTAAACCACAAAACACTTAACAAAGTCATAATCACATGATTCAACAGAGCGTGTCTCCAGAAAACATGAGAATATGTTACTATATCACAAGTTTCTCAATCATTTGAGTTTTTATCTCAAAAATCAGTGTGCAGTGGGTAATTCTCAACAAATGCATACCCTTGTGCAACTACTACCAAAATCAATATATAGAAAACTTCCACCTACCCAGAAAATTCCATTATATCCCTTTTTGTAACACAACATGTATAATAAAATTACCTAATGCCTAACCTAGCTAGCAAATAATCTGATGTGTATTAATATAGCTTAGTCTATTCTAAAATTTATCAAAAATAGACTCACAAAGTATGTTTACATGTGATTTTGTTCATTCAAAAATAATACTTAAGAGATTCATTTGTGTGGATGAATGTATCATTAATTTGATCAATTTTTCTTATTATATAAATATTCCCCAATTTATTTATCATTCACTTGTTAATAGGTTTTTGAGTTGTTTCCAGTTTAAAGGTATTATGAATAAAACTCATGAACATTTGTGTAAAAGTTTTTTTTTTTCTTGTTTTGTTTTTATTTCTCTTGGATAAATACCTAGGAGTAGAATTGGCCATTTATATAGTAAGTGTATGTTAACTTTATATATATATATAAAAAATCCACACTATTTCTCAAAGTGGCAAAACATTGTACACTCCCATTAGCAATAGGCAGGGTGTTAGTTGTTCCGTGCCTTCGTCAATAGTACTGTGAGACTGACATATTGTGATGATAGATAGATAAGAGATAGATACATAGATAGGTAGATGGATAGATGATACATAGATTAATAAAGAGAATGTTTTTAATATATGGAAGGCAAACATAAACATGTAAACATACTGATAAAAATGTGAAATTAATAAGTATAGAACATAGCTTATTTTCAGTTGATTAGTTATGACTATTGTTTGCAATCAATGATTAATATTTGTCTTTTGAATTGTCAAATCTAGGTTCTAGAAAGGAAGAGTTTATTTAATTCCATGTATAATGTTGTGAAGACTAATCATGGTCACTATTTAGTAGTAACTGAAGTCAAGTTTAAATGATCTCACTGGTAGTCCTTGACTTCTTTGTTGAGCTATAGTGATGTGCACAGATATCTGTAAAGGATAAGAAAAATAAGATAAAATTTGTATCTTCAAGTTGTTATTTTTTATTTTTTAATAATTAAAAATTGAATATTTGCAATTTGTTTTTAAGACTTTTTAAAAGTTTTTATTAAATTCCAATTAGTCAGCTACAGTGTCATATTAGTTTCAGGTGTGCAATTTAGAGATTCAACACTTACATACAGACTCCATTTTTATTATATTGTAATGCAGTCACATTTATTTAATTTTTTAAAAAAGTCAAAACAGAAACCACACTCATATTAATTTTATAAGAACAGTTTAACTTAAGCCATATTTACAATAAAGACCTCTTAATTTTAGGGCTAGAATCTTCCTTACTTTATTCTTTGTGTATTACTCTATGCTAAAAATATAAATAAATAAAAATCAAGCTTTACTTTTGAATCCGAAAAAAAGTTGGATTACTTTGTGTTTTCTTCAAAAGAGTATTGCCTTATTAATTTTGCTTTTTCTGTATTACTCCTTTCTGGTAAATCTCCCATCTTTTGTCTAAGATATTAGATTCTTCATAACCACATCCAAACTCCACTAAAGTGACTGCTATTGATTCAGTCATGCAGTCATTCAGCTATGTGTGTATGTGTGGAAAATCTCTATTTTCAATATTTTTCTGCTTTTCTTTCTATTAGGAAGCAGGCCTTTTCGTTTTATTATTTGAGAATACATAAATATTTATTTTTAAAAGTAATATTAAATTCAGTCTCTACATTAATTTAATTGATTCTGTGTAATAATCTAGGCTTCTATGTGACATATTTAATATGTACCTAGGGTGTGTTTAAATTGGTTATTATACCAAATGTTGGTACTTTTAAGAATTCCATTATTTTATTTTTGTTTGCTTTTTTGCTTGGTTCAAGTTTTTATTTAAATTCTAGTTAGTTAGCATATAGTGTAATATTTGTTGGTTTCACTATTAGTATTAGTAGTCTTAGTATTTAGTAATTCATCACTTACACTTAGTGCTCATCACAAGTGCCCTCCTTAATATCCATCACCCATTTAGCCCATCCCTCACCCACCTCCCTCATCAAGCTTCAATCTGTTCTTTTTGGTTGAAACACTTATGGTTTGCCTCTCTCCCTCTCTTTTTCTCCCTCCCTCCCCTATGTTCATCTGTTTTGTTTCTTAAATTCTAAATATGAGTGAAAGGATGCGCTATTTGTCTTTCTCTGACTTTTCTTGCCATAATATACTGTAGCTTAATCCATGTCATTGCAAATGGCAAGATTCTTAATTTCATTTTTTCTTATGGCTGAGTTATAGACATATATATGTATGTATACACGCACACACATTTGGGTTCTCTTTACATAATTTGTCTATTGTTAATAATGCTGTTATAAACATTGGGGTGCATGTGCCCCTTTGAATCAGTATTTTTGCACCCTTTGGGTAAATACCTAGTAATACAATTGCTGGGTTGTAGGGTAAGTCTGTTTTTAACTCTTTGAGGAACCTCCATACTATTTTCCAGAGCAGCTACACCAGTTTACTTTCCTACAACACTGTAAGTACATTTCTTTGCATCCTCATCAACACCTTTTTTTTTTTCCTGTGTTGTTAACCATTCTGATAGGTGTGAGGTGGTATCTCATTGTAGTTTTGATTTATTTCCTGATGATGAGTGATGTTGATCATCTTTTCATGTATCTGTTGGCCACCTGGATGTCTTCTTTGGAAAAATGTCTATTCATGTCTTCTGCCCATTTCTTAACTGGATAATTTGGTTTTTGGGTGTTGAGTTCTTTATAGTTTTGGATAATAACCTTTATCAGATATGTCATTTGCAAATATCTTCTCCCATTCCATAGGTTGTCTTTTAGTTTTGTTCATTGTTTCCTTTGCTGTGAAGAAGATTTTATCTTGATGAGGTCCCAATAGTTCATGCTTGTTTTGTTTTCCTTGCCTCCAATGACATGTCTAGTCAGAAGTTGCTATACTTTATGTTAAAAAGGTTGCTGCCTGTGTTCTCCTCTAAGATTTTGATGGTTTCCTGTCTCACATTTAGGTATTTCATCCGTTTTATCATGGTCATTTAAAATGTTCTCTTCAATAATGGATAGCCTTATGTCACCTGATACAAAGTATTAATACCAATATGCAAATGTTCCTTTGGTATACTTTGAAAGTGGAGCTTCCTTTGTTATACATTAGTCATTCGTACACCAAAACTTTGAGTTTGATACAGGTATTTTATCACTTAGAATGAGATAATTATATATGTGAATAAAGGTTAAATAAGCATGCTTGTTTTAACTTGAAACATATTTAAATATTAAGTTACATGACACTATTATATTTGTGATTAACTTGCAGCCATCTATTTCAATTAAACATAGGTCTACTGTAGCATATGTAGCATCCTAGGCTCAAAACAGTTTGAAACAAGAGTCCTTAAGAGTAGTAGGTTTTATTTTTTTTGCAGAAATAAAACTGAAACACTGATATTTTAATCGATTTATTCACAGTCATCCAGCAACCTTCTTGTAGGCGTGAGCCTGATTCCAATGACAGGCATTGGAAAATGCAAAGTCCGTAGCATTCAGTAACTGCATTTCTTCCCCCAAATAATCTCATTACAAAATATCTTATATTCTGCCTTTATCAATTTTTGTTGCAAAATAATTTCACATATACTATTTAAAATGATTTATACCAAACCAGCATTGTAGTCACTGTATAAACTAAGAAAATGTTAATATCACACAATTTTATAGGTGAACATTAGGCATTGTTTTTTTTTTTGTCTGATTTTTGTTTTGTAAGATTAATTCAGAAGAGAAGAAATGGGATTATATATATATATATATATATATATATATATATATATATTCCCATTGGGTAAGTATTCTCTTTCATTTTATATTAAAGCCTTCACTTTCAAAATATCCAAAATATATTTTATGCCATATCCATCTTATCAGTGACTATAACCAATGGGAATATCAAAGAATTGTTGAATGGAATTACATCTATAGTTTATAATCTTTAAAAAGTCAAAACATTTCTGTACAATTAGTCATAAGATATTTACATTTCATTTATTTGGTTTTAACATGATTGAATACGGCAGATGGATAGTTTGTTGAGCTGATATTTCTCATCATATAGACATGGCTTGTGAAGTTGAGAATGGATTTGATTTTCACCATCTGCACAAAGATTTTTTTCTTGCATATTTAGCACAGTGTGACATCTAATTTGGTTACTACAGTTGCTCTTCATTTTTCTGAATTCAAAAAATTATGATTTATTTGAAATATGTCATATTATATAGCATTATTGACCCTGTAAAGTGGTCTTGAGTGTGAAAGCTTAAAGTTGTTTTCCACTTTAAAAGGTAAGTATTTGTGTCTTATCTTTGCTCAAAAATATTAAGATAAGATAAAAGTGGGAAAATACCCTATTAAACCAAAAGTCAACACCAAAATTTTTGTCTGTATGTTGAAAAATAATAATATTGGACAAAAGGGGAATAATTTTTGTGATACTGTCTCAATGCTGTGTTCACAGAAAAACTAATTAGAAGACTAAATTTAATTTTGAAGTCTGGCTTTCTAATATCAATTAGGCCTTGAAAGAAAAACAATGATTTATAGTCAATAGAGTCAATATTGAAGTTTTTGTTGTCAGACTGACACTATTAGTATAAATCAATAATGTGGAAAAAAATGATAGATCTAGGATTCTAAATGATTTATACCAAAAAATTTCTATATGTTACTTTTATTTATAAGATCTACTGTAAAATCACCACTTGGAACTTTTTAGATTTGTATGTTGCCTATTTGATGTATTTCTTTTAATGTTAAAAAGGGTTTTCTATTCGCTGTTAATTTCAATTGGACAACATTTTGTCAAGAGTTTTTTTTTTCTGATTGTTATTTGATGTTAGTTGAAATTCAAGAAATGACATTGACCTTATTCAAATAAAGAAATATCTTAGTAAAAAAAAGTTCCAACTTCATAAATATTGATTGACTGAAAAGTGAAATAGAATTACATGAAATATATGTGAAGTTTTATTTTTACTTACGTTGTGTATTTGTGTCACCAAGCAGATTACATTAAATATTGCAGTGGTTTATCCAGAATATGGCCTTTTAAATTCATTATCATCATGCTCTACAAGTAATGATGGAAACAAATATTCACATGATGGAGCAAAATGAAATATTTCTTTTACTTGTGAGAATTCTCGAAAATATTTTCGTATACCAGAAGTATAGAATATGTTATATGTTATATTATGCTTTATTTCTTAACCAAGATATGGCATAGTGAGTTACAAAAAGTCCTTTTCTATAGGAAATAAATACTTGCTCGGATTTGTACTAAAACTGAATGGGCTATATAGCTGTGCTGAATTTCTTAGTATTTATATGACCCTGAAAAAGTTATAAAAAGTCTAGGCTTTGTTTCCCATATCAAAAAATTTTAAGTAATAACTGAACCAATCTCATAGAATTGTTTTGAGCAATGGAATCATTAACATGTGGAAAATAGCAAGATGCTCAAAACATAAAGCTGGAACATAAAGTTAGATATTGTCATTATGTAATGTCTTTTGTCATCATGGCTTATATGTACATGATGATTAAAATATATACACAACAATCTTTAGTTTTATTTAAACTTTATATACATGTTTTAATGTTTTATACATATTAAATTTATATTTTAATTACATTGAAAGGGACCATTTTTTAATTTAAAAGAGAGATAATTTATCTTTTGTTATGGGCTGATTTGTGTCTCTGCAAAATTTATATGTTGAAGTCCTAACCCCTAATACCTCAGGATGTGACTACATTTGAAGAAAGGACCTTTAAGGAGGGCACTAAAGTTAAATGAAATCTTCAAAGTGGGCCTAATCCCATATGACTGGTGTCCTTATAGGACACAGACACCTACATGAGAAGGACCTTGTGATGACAGAGAAATTAGCCATTTGCAAAGCAAGGAGAGAATTTCAGAAAAAACAAACCCTAATAATCACATGATCTCAGAAGTCTAGCCTCCAGTATTGTGAGAAAATAAATTTCTGTTGTTTAAGCCACCTAGTCTATAATATTTGTTATAACATTTCTAGCTGATTAACACGACTTCTTAAATTTTGGGTTTATGCCTTTATATTTTTCTTGTTTATTATGTCTTTTCTAATGACAATAGTATTTTGCTGCTTTTTTTTTTAGAGGGAAAGAAAGAAGGGGGGAGTAGGGGAGAGGGGCAGAGGGAGAGAGACAGCATCTTAAGCAAACTCCACACTCAGCACAGAGCCCAACACAGGGTTCAATCCCACCACCCTGAGATCATGACCTGAGCCAAAATCAAGAGTCAAATGCTCAACTGACTGAGTCACCCAGGTGCCCCAGTATTTTTCTACTTAATGTAAGTTTTATTTTTCTACATTCTATTTTTTTCTGATTTTATTTCCTATTACAGACAGTATGAAAGGGGTAAATACATAGGTGGGAAGGAGTTAGAATGTTGGGAGAAATGCAGTTTTTATAATTTAGTTACTGAAAATTATTAACTATGTAAATCTGGGAAAGTTTTTTAACATTCATAGTTTTCTCAGTAAACTCTGTCCATTTTTAGGGTAGAGATCATGTTTTCATAATAAATGGCAAATCTATCTATCTATCTATCTATCTACCTATCATCTATCTATATGATACATATGATATATATGATACATGTCTATGATACATATATATGTATATACACATGATACATGTATATATGTATATACATGATACATATACATATATGATATAACAATTCACCTGGAATATATTTTGATTTTAAGGATATTTTTTCATATACTCTGGTATTTTTTAATAAATATTTTTAATGTTTACTTATTTTTTGAGAGACAGAAAGAGACAAAGCATGAGCAGGGGAAGGGTAGAAAGAGAGGGAGTCACAGAATCTGAGGCAAGCTCCAGGCTCTGAGCTGTCGGCATAGAGACAGACATAGAGCTTGAATTCACAAACCGCGAAATCATGACCTGAGCCGAAGTCGGATGCTTAACAGACTGAGCCACCAGGTTACCCTACTCTGGTGTTTTTAATTTAAAATTGTTTACATTTATATTTAGAATTCTGAAGATGATATTTAAAATCTAAATCTCTTGTATTAAAATTCCCAATATTTATTAGGTAATATTGACTAGTTATGTCATGTAGAACCTCACTTTTTCTAATCCTTAACTGAACAATTTGGAGTAATTATTATTTGTGTCACCAAGCGTTGTGCTTTCTGCTTATTTATGATGATAAAAATGTGGAGCATTTTAGGAGTCCATGTGTACCCTCATCCAGGAGAGTAATAAAACATCATTTCTATCAAAATACCCCAAAATATTTGTTTAGAATTTATTTTAATTTTTTAAATATTTATTTTTGAGAGAGAGACAGTGTTAGCAGCGGAGGATCAGAGAGAGAGAAGAGAGACACAGAATCTGAAGCAGACTCTAGGCTCTGAGCTGTCAACGCAAAGCCCAACCTGGGGCTCAAACCCACGAACTGTGAGATCATGACTTGAACTGTGAGATAATGACCTGAACCGAGGTCAGACACTTAAGCAACTGAGCCACCCAGGCGCCCTTGTTTAGAATATTTTAAAATTCTCCTTATGTAATTCTCAAATTGGAGGAATTATGGTAGTGGGGAAAGACATGTATTAGGATTAAAGAAAACTATATTTTTGCTCATTTAGTGATTTGTTTACATGGGTTAAATTAACATCAGTCTCGGTCTATTTGATTAAATCTCTTTGAGAGCATGATCTTTATTTATTTATTTTATTTTTCTTTTTAGTGTTTAATACAACATCTAATACATGATGGGCATTATTTGTAGAAAGGAAAAATTACATAACTTGAGAAAAATGTACACATGTCAGTCAAATTTTCATTTCATATAGATAGGATTTTACATTTCCTTTGATTCTGCTTGGTACTAGGCACTTTTTATTTAGAATGGTTAACCATGTACATAAGGAAATAATATATATGTCTATGAAATTGAAAGGATTTCTGGATTTGAGTTCTGGTTAAGATTTCCTAACATGTCTATAAAAAAAGGGAAAAGAAAAAAAATACTATTGAGCAAATCCGCATAATTCACATCAGTAAGATTTTGATAAAATTCACTATTAAATTATAATATTAGTATAATAAGGATGAATTATTATTGGTTTCTTATGTTATATTTATATACATATTTAAGAAACCTTTTAATATTGAAGAGCACAATTCATAACCAGGCAGTACCACACGACTCAAGGAAAGCAAGCTTTGGTTTATTGTTTTCCAACATTTATATTTTTCAATTAAACCAGATGGTTGGAAGAAAGCCACGTTACCTCCAACTTCTAGTGATGCATTCATTGGCAGAAGTTCAAATAACCTGGTATGCATCTCCGAGTATCGTTCTCACTGGCAGCCAAGTGTTTTCCACTTGAGCCTTTCCTCCTTGGATCCTGGCCAGCGTGGCTCAAGACTTGATGAGGATGAGGGAGCGGTATTGATTTTCCTTTTAAGCTAATCTTGTATGAGTCGGTCACTCCTTCCCTTGCTATGAATGGAGGGACACTGGAGGAAACCAGCTGCAGCACTTGCGAGGTAGAATTGCTTCTTTGGTCTCGACCTGAGCTGAATCCCAAATACTGAAAATAAAAAGAGAAAATGGCAATGGAGATAGGCCATCCTTTCAAGGCAGATAGACATTCAAGAGTCTCTAAAAGAATGTTCCTGGGAAACAGGGAATTTGCTTGTTAGAGCAAGTGAAGGGGATTCTTATTATAATACATGCTACCATTGTCAGCCAAGAAAATGATTCCTTATACCAAAGCATTCTTGGATTAACCAAGCTGTAAAGCTACTTTTTGTGTTAAAATTATATAATGAGTAGTATTATATATGCATGATACATAATATATGATATATAATGTATATAATATATGCATAAACATGCATGCTCTATAATGTATACATGGAGATTTTTTCATCTCTCTGTTTCATATAAAATTTAAACCAACCCTGCTATGAAAATACTCTAGTTCTCTAATGTAAATATAACTGTTAATTAAATCTATTAATTTCTATGTTGATGCTATCATTTGATAGAGGCAGTGCCATCTGTTAGGTTAGTATAAAATATTATAAAACATATATATATACATGTACATAAGCATATATATGTACGTGTGTATATATATGTGTGTATACACACACATATATATGTATGTATTTATACATATATATGTATGTATATATGTTTATATACATGTATATATGTGTATATACATACATATACATATATTTATGTGTATATATATATGTTTATATACATGTATATATATACACACACATATATATACACATATATATGTGTGTGTGTGTGTATATATATATATATATATATATATATAAAACCTACCAACATAGCCAATTCTATAATAATGTTATCTTGTTAATTTTTACTATTAGTGTCTCTTGGTTTTAATCATTAAGAAAAAAGGCTGGGATATAAAGAAATAATTTCTGAAATCAGATTCAGTAGAGTTTAAATCCTGGTCCTATCTAGTCCACTTTGGGAACTTACTTGGTCTTTATTATTGCACCTGTGTTTTCGTCCCCCTCAAATAATTACCTCAATGACTACTTTTCTCTACATCTTCTGAGAGGTTCATAGTAAGTGATAGAAAGTATTTTTATCTTTAAAAAAAAATTAACATTTATTTTTGAGAGACAGAGAGAGACAGAGCATGAGAAGGGGAAAGGCAGAGAGAGAGGGAGACACAGAATCTGAAGCAGGCTCCAGGCTCGGTGCTGTCAGTGCAGGGCCTCGAGCCTGAGTCAGAAGCTTAACCGACTGAGCCACTCAGATGTCCCAAAAAGTATTTTTATCTGGAAGACATCTTTGACTACTCACAATTGTTATGTTGCAAAACAATACGAAGATTTATAAATTTCGTATTACAAAGATAAAAATAATTTACTTAGAATTATCTGATTTAAAAATCCCATATACTGGGGGTTCTGGGCGGCTCATTTGGTTAAGCATCCAACACTTGATATCGGGTCAGGTCATGATTTCACAGTTCATGGAGTCAAGCCCCATGTCCAGCTCTGCGCTGACAGTACAGAGTCTGCTTGGAATTCTCTCTCTCTACCCCCCCCCCTTTCTGCCTCTCTTTCTCTCTTTCTGAAAATAAATAAATAATTTTTAAAATACTCCCATATACTGAACAAACTGATGGTTACTAGCAGGGAGGTCGGTGCAGGCATGTGTTAAATAAGTGATGGGTATCAGGGCATCTGGGTGGCTCAGTCTGACCCTTGATTATTGCTCAGGTCATGATCCCAGGTCACGTGATTGAGCCCCATGTCAGACTCTGTGCTGAGGGTGGAGCCTGCTTAAGATTCCCTCTCTCCTCTCTCTCTCTCCCACTGTCCCTCTCCCCCACTGCTAATGCTTTCTTTCTATAAAATAAAAAAAAAATTAAAAAAATATTTAAAAAGGTGATGGGGACTAAGGAGGGCACTTGCTGTGATGAGCACTGGGTGATGTCTGAAAGTGCTGAATCACTATCGTACATTCAAAACTAATTTTTTGCTCTACATTAACTAAATTGAGTTTAAGTAAAAACGAAATAAAAAAACTAAATAAATAAATTAATTGGAAGAGAAAAAAATTCCCATATATTTATGCAAAAGGAATATGCAATCTTTGTAAATTAGTCAATTTTTATGTTTTCTAGTTACTGTGTATATGACATATAAAGGATTTTCAAAACTCTTTTAATGTTTATTTATTTTTGAGAGGGAGAGACAGACAGAGCATGAGCAGAGGAGGGGCAAAGAGAGAGGGAGACACAGAATCTGAAGTAGGATCCAGGCTCTGTGCTCACAGACCGTGAGATCATGACCTGAGCCAAAGTCGGTTGCTTAACCAACTGACCCACCTAGGCGTCCAGACATATAATGGATTTTAAAATCCCGTGTATATTATGGCACTCACAGCCATTTATTTTCCCTTTTGAATTTTTCATATGCTATGCAAGCAGTGACTAATTTGAAGTATTTTGAACAAGAGCATGGGGTTTCAATGTTTCCTGAAAATCTCTTCCTCTGTTATGGGAACAACACTGTCCCTGCCTCTGCTTTGTCTTAACCTCTGCCCTTGAGTAACTTCACCTCTTCCGAACTGAAAACATAGTGTGGGTGGAGGGGTCTATCTCAAGCGAGACCCCGGAAAAATGCTGGCATTACATTTGGATTCTGAATAAGTCCCAGTAATTTTCTTTTATTTGTATATAGCCTTGGATTAGTGTTATCACCCCCTTAGGTACTTTGCAGACATAACTGCACACCCAGGGACCTGAGATGTTTATTTATCCACTCAAAGGTCCAGGGTAACATTGGCAAGGAAGATATATCTCAAGGAACACAGAGCCTCTAGCTAGAAGTAGACAGAAGAGAACTTTGAGATAATGATAAGTTTTGGAGAAGACACACTTTTTTTTCACTAGTTTGCCTATGATTTTACCTGCATATATCAAACAGGTACATTTGCAGTGTTTAAAGCAAATACACCTTTTCAAAGTTTTCAAGTATGCTATACTTATTTAGATATATATTATAAGACATAATCCACTTTCAATCATTTCTGATGTGGAAGACAATAGGTTTGGGGATGTCATATGAAACTACACATAACAAATAAATTAAACTAAAAGATGAATATAAAGAGTAATAAATATATAAACTATTCAGTTGACTGTTCTGGCCATTGAAACGTGGCTGAACATAATGAAGGAGATGTGTTCATTACATAACAACTGAAACCTTTTACTAAAATATTTGACCCTACTCTAACTACTATTTTCCCATGTCTTCATCCTATGATCAGACATAAAATGTCTTAATTTATTTATAATTGACTTTGTTTTTTTAATGTTTTAAATTCCAGTTAGTTAACATACAGTGTAATATTAGTTTCGGATGTATAGTTTAGTGATTCAAGTCTTACATACAACACACGGTGCTCATCACAAGTGCCTTCCTTAATCCTCATTACCTGCTTAACCCACCCTCCCACACACAAAATTCAATATTTTTAAACACTTAGGACAGAGAAGAGAATTCGGAAAACAAACAGAAATAGAATAATTGGAAATTTTCATTTAATGGTCATTAGATGATTCGAAGGTCTGAGTAAACTAAAGAAAGGAATCCTTTTTGAGGGTATATTTCAAAGCCCAACTTAAATGATAGAAATAAAGTACACTTTAATGAAGAATAATAGTCTTTTGGGTTTAAAAAAAAAAGTTAATCTGTCCAACTTGTTTGAAAAAAAGAGTTCGTATTTACATTCCCATTATTTTCGAATGGTTAAAAAAAGTTATCTCTTCTCAAATCTACCATTGATGTTTTTTCTCCCAATCCTTTCCCACCCCCTCACTTATTTTTTTAAAACAGAAACTGCTTCAGAAAATAAATAATTAGCATAACATAAGGAAACCTAACATGTCATATTATTTAATGTTCATTTTGTTTATAATTAACTTTGACTAACTACTTTTTCATGTGCAGATTATGTGAAAAACCATAATCATTTAGAATTAGAGGTATGTTCAATGTGTTTGTGACTTACAATATATTTGAGATTTGAAATTTGTATGAATATTAGTACCATCTTAGAAGTTCATTTTCCTTTTAATTTTGTTTGGAAAGGGTCACTTACAAAGCTGTATTCTTCTGCCTAGTCTATACACACACGTCTCCCTAATTCAATCTTCACACAGAGGCTAAAAAAACCCTTTTAAAATAGATAAGTGTTTACGTTACTCCTATTTAAGCCATTTC
This sequence comes from Panthera uncia, assembly GCF_023721935.1. Classification (NCBI taxonomy): domain Eukaryota; kingdom Metazoa; phylum Chordata; class Mammalia; order Carnivora; family Felidae; genus Panthera; species Panthera uncia. The sequence continues at coordinate 110,811,600 of NC_064811.1, read as the reverse complement.
AGTAGCTTCCATTGAAATTAGCGTAAGATCCAAAATCCTTACATGATATAATGGTGTCTAATGTGTATCTTCCAAGTACACTTTCCCTTGTTTGATTGAATCATCAAATCCATTTTGTTTTCTTTTGATTTATGGACATTTTCCAGGAAATCCCCAAACTCCCAACTCTCATTTTTTTGGGTTCTAATGGGACCTTTGTGGTCATAGCATGAACCTGTTGTCTTATTTAGGACAATCAGGATCTTTACAAGGATTTTTATTTTTCATATTGCACTGAAGATATAAAGTCCTTTTTGCTCCTACAATAGAAACGGTCACACTTGCTCCTGCCTCAGAAGGAAAGCTTATCTAATGGAATGCAGAGAGAAACAGAGGCGTCCTAATGGCTTTTCAGTGCTGGTCCCTCAGGGGCTCTGAACAGTCTTGGTTTCTACCATTTTACAGCTTTGTTTCTTTGGCTACTACTTTAGTTTCCTATTGTTTATTTTTAATGTGTTCCCATTTTTATATCCCTATATTCATTTATCACAGTTTTAGTATGCATCAGAAAGAAAAATGACATATCAACCTGAATTTTTGAAGTATGATGTAGTGCTAAAAGTAGAGGAACATTCTACTCCTGGCTTCATCGGTTTATACATAATTTGTTTGTGGGAATTTATTTGACCTCTCCTCCCTTCATTTCTTCATATGAAGAAAATATAAGGTTGCCTGGGTGGCTCAATTGGTTAAGCATCTGACTCTTGATTTTAGCTCAAGTCATGATCTCATGGTTTGTGGGATCGAGCCCCGTGTCAGGCTTTCAGGCTTTGCACTGACAGTGTGGAGCCTGCTTGAGATTCTCTCACTCTCTCTCTCTCTCTCTCTCGTTGCCTCTCCCTGACTTGCATGAGGTGTCTCTCTCTCTCACACACACACAATAAATAAATAAACATTATCAGGCAGCCTGGGTGGCTCAGTCGGTTAAACATCTGACTTTGGCTCAGGTCATAATTTCATGGTCTTGTGGTTCATGAATTTGAGCCCCACATCGGGTTGTATGCTGACAACTCAGACCTGGAGTCTACTTTGGATTCTGTGTGTGTCTCTCTCTCTCTGCCCCTTCCCCACTCATGCTCTGTCTCTCTCACTTTAAAAAAAATTTTTAAAAATATGACAATTAGACTTATATCTTTTTAATCTTTTGAATGGCTTCCTCTTGTGAGACTTGGGTTAAAGACCCCTGAGTAATTCAAAAGCTGTACGGCCCATCCTATAAACTTCCTGTTTATTTCTCTCTGTTATTCTCTCTGTTATTCTCTCTGTTATTCCATCTCTTTAACTCTTTCGTTCTCCTTAGAAAGGCCACTGGTACTTTCCCATTAAATGATCAATAAGTGTCAAAGATTGGATTTGAACACAAGTTTTATTCTGAATCTCATACATTTGTACATTACATTAAATCTATTCATGGATGGGTCTCAATGAATATGTTTAAATAATTTAATTCTGAACACAGCAAAATGCTAGAAAATGGTTGGACCTTAATTTTCCACACTTTTTAAACTAGGCATTAGTTTGATAATATTTGATGGGTCAAATATAGCTGCAACTACATGATTAGAATCCAGTGTGAGCAATCTAAGGTCATGACATTAGTCAAAATGCACAGCAGCAAGTCTAAGTCTAGTTTGAAGAACTTGGGTTTTGGGGAATGACTCGTTGGAAGAAAATGATAGATTGCAATGATTTAAATCTACTATCTAAAAAACTTCATTTGTTTTGGGGTACCTGGGTGGCTCAGTTGGTAAACCATCTGACTTCAGTTCAGGTCATGATCTTAAGGTTCATGAGTTCGAGCCCCACATCGGGTTCTGTGCTGATAGCTCAGAGCCTCAAGCCTGCTTTGAATTCTGTGTCTCCCTCTCTCTCTGCTCCACCCCTACTCATGCTCTGTCTCTCTCAAAAATAAACGTTAAAAAATGTTTAAAAAATAAAAAAATAAATTAAAAACTTACTTTGTTTTAATTTACCTAAAAGTACTAAATATTGAGTTATTCCCTGGGTCAGTAATTAAATCTGTTATCATATATTTGGTGGTAAGTAAATAAAACTTACCTACAGAGCATTTGCTACTTATATATCAAGAAACCCTTAAGGTTGATTCAGCAATTTGGTACCATAAAGATTCCATAAAGATGTTTATTTTTGAGAAAGAGAGCATGAGCAGAGTAGGGGCAGAGAGAGAAGGAGACACAGAATCCAAAGTAGGCTCCAGGCTCTAAGTTGTCAGCACAAAGCCTGACGTGGGGCTCGAACCCATAAACCTGGGCTGAAGAGATCATGACCTGGGCTGAAGTTGGACGCTCAACTGACTAAGCCACCCAGGTACCTCAACAGATGCCATATTTTCAAATATGAGATTTAGCATTTTCAGAATAAGGAAACAAAGAATGGATGGAGGGTTGGAAATGTGAGCTACAGAGACAAGACGTTATCCTGGTCTCAATTTTGCATTTCACCAAAGATGAAGAATCTTCCCTTCAAGTTTAGGTAATAGCTATGAAATCTTTAGCCTATTGGCTCAAGCTTTAAACCATTAACATATTTGGAGATCTTTAAAAATACTGATACTTTCATCCCTAACCAATTACTCCAATGTTCCAGGGCATCAGCATTTCACAAAAGTTCCTCAGTGAATATAATGTGCACCTGGCTATGAGATTCACCATTTAAAGCTAACTGTAATTTATCTCCTTCATCATGGCACTTTTTATCTGAATAAAATGAGAGTTTAAATAATGAATTTAAATATGAATGCCATACAGAACCTTATTATAAAATGGATCTATAACATCTCACCTGTTTCAATTGTCCCCGAAGGAAACTAAAACTCTAAGAGGACTTTACACCAAAGAAAACATCTCTGAAACCTTTGAAAAACAACTTAATAAATGAAGCCTAAGACAGGCTACACTTAACTTTATGAAGACCTAAGTTAGCACCCTAATTACCATGAATTATTATGTGTGTGTTTATAACTGTGGGTATGTGCTTCATGACCCTAAGGAGCAGAAAGTCATATTTAAATGGAAATTATATTTTTTTATAACTTTATCCTCAAGGTCTCACAACTTAAAGCAAAGCAAAATGCCATTAAATTTTTAACAGTGTTAACATTTTTCAAAATCCTAATCTCTGATTCAACATTTAGTTTGCTGTACAAGTCAGATTTACTTTATTCTTGTAAAGGAATGTTGAATTAACTGAAAACAAAAATATGACCACATAATTATAGTAATTCAATATCTATACAATATATGACATGATATATTTGAAATTTTCATATTCACTACTTTTTAAGGGTATTTGTACTTATACACACATTTTTATGTGATTTGGTGACATTAGCAGCAAATACTTGGTTTAATTTTTGAAGAAGATGTCATGTACTTGTTCACAAATTAGAAAATCAATACCAACTATCAAATGACATGTGGTGACCTGCATCTGGGGTAAAATATAGGTTAATTGAGAAATAGTAAGAATATAGTTTAACTGAGAAATACTAAACCAAGTAGAGGGCTCAGGAAAGGTGAAGTAAAACAAAACAAAACAAAACAAAACAAAACAAAACAAAACAAAACCTCTCAAATGTTGCCGGCCAAGGCAGCCCTTAAACAAATGAAGAAGCTAATAAAATCTATGGTGTGCAAATATATTCCAAGTAGATGATGATAATGCTTGGTGATAGGCAATGAAAGAATACTGGAATTAATAACAAATCAAAGAATGAAAACATCTTTCATTAACACTGCGTTAATCCTATAATATTATGTCAAAATAAAAAAAAAATCAGAAAGATTTAAATAAATTCCCACTGGAAAAAAAAGGAACCTCAGAACTATCACAGAGATAGTCTTAAGTTACAAAATATTCTTATTTTTAATAATGTACACATATATTTTACGTATGGGTCACAGGTGCAATGTTATTTTTAATGGAGTAAAAATGTTCTTATTAGAATTTATCAGGTGCCCCGTACTGACAAACATGTTCAAGGAACATGTCTTAGGTCAGCTGTTTTGTTAGGTATTTTAGGCACATTTTCATTTTAATCAGTTCTTCACTCAACCATCTCTGGGAAATATTCACCTCAAAAATTAATGAAATCTTATACAAAAGACAAGAGCTTTCAAATAATCCTTCACTTATTTTTTTTAAAAAAACAAGTGATGAGAAGCCATTACGATGTTATAAGCTCAGGGGCATCTGGTTGGCTCACTAGGTAGAGCATGTGACTCTTGATCTCAGGGCTGTGAGTTCTAGCCCCATGATGGGTATAGAGATTATGTAAAAATAAAATCTTTTAAAAAAAAAAAGATACTTAAAAAGTTTAATACACCGACATTTTTAATAAAGATTGTGGCTTCTATTGATATGCTTTCAAAATCTATACATTAAATCTATCTCTGCTTCAAAATCTATACATTAAATTATTTAGCAGATACTCATGAATAAATACTTACATGACATGAATAGTTTCTTGTAAGATTTTAATCCTGACATTTCAAACAAATACTAAGTATTAAGGTGAGACTATCTCTTCTAGTTTAAAAAATCTTCTATTATTTAAAATATAGAACATTAGGGGTGCTTGGGTAGCTTAGTTAGTAAAGTGTCCAACTCTTGATTTCAGCTTGGTTTATCTCCTGGTCATGAATTCCAGCCCCACGTTGGACTCTATGTTGGGCATGGAGCCTGTTTGAATTCCCTCTCTCCTTCTCCCTCTGTCCTTATGCCACTCGTACATACTCTCATAATAAATAAATAAATAAATAAATAAATAAATAAATAAATAAAATGTAGAACATTAAATAACGGACTATGAAACAACTTACAAATAGTCTCCTAAAAAGAGAAATTTTTAAATATTGAATTTAAATTAATCAAGTCCGTATAAGAAGTGAAAAATATTTTTAATAGCATGTTTGAAGTTGTATTTTAAGAGTTGAGAAACAAAAGTGATAGTACCGAAGATAAAAAGTTAGCTAATTCTTTATGAAGATATAGGCAAATTTCACTCAGAAATAGCAACTCGCTATATTTCCTGTGAGGGCAGCCATCTGATGGTAATCTTGCATTTACTGTTAGATGCAAATATATCCAAATTTGAAAGAAATGTTAATTAATAAATAATTAATAAAAAGAAGTTTAAACGTACCTCCAAAATCTTTCTACATAAAGGAAAAAAGATGCAATAATACTGTAGTTGGAATGGAAAATTCTATTTTTTTCAGTGCCTTGAGGAATTTGGTAAGAAATGACTTTGTCATTTTACGTTACTTCAGAGTTGTCAATTTTTTGCTGTTGGATTTGAATTCTGACAATAACTGATATCTCTTATTTAGTGATGTTTTTATACATTTTTGGTTCTTTCTGTGTTTTCTTATGTGATTAACTGAAAAGTTAGGAGAGACTATTATATGTGCTTAGGCTGGCACCATTTTAAACTAAAAGTCCTAGTAGAGGAACAGCTGGGGAGAAGAAAGTGAGAAGTAGTGTCTCAAAATGATCACTGTGCCATAAACAAAATACACAATAGAATTTTTATAGGGTCACCTGAGTGGTTCAGTTGGTTGAGTGTCTGACTCTTGATTTCAGCTCAGGTCATGATCGTAGGGTCATGGGATCTAGACCTGTGTCAGGCTCCATGCTAAGCATGAAGCCTACTTAAAATTCTCTCTCTCTCTCTCTCTCTCTCCCCCTCTTCCTGCCCCTCTCCCTCACTCATTCTCTCTCTCAAAATAATAATAATAATAGAAATAATATTTTTTACAGATTAAGTTAAAGAGGGTAAACTATTAGAAGGAAAAGACATATAACAATGAGGAGAGTCAAAACTAGTGAAAAAATATTGATGAAACATCTCATGGTGCATTTCATGATGTAAGATTCAAAACAACTTTGCATAATAAAATATCAGAAACAGGAAAATAATCAAAGACCCTTGATAAATATTTACTATAAACATGATTAAAATAGAGAATGCTCAAGAAATAAAAAAAAAACCTTTATAGGAGATATAGAAAATATTTATAACAAAATAAAATGACAAAGTATTTGAATGAATAGTTATTAAATATTTGGAAAGAGGTTTACCTACGAGAGTATTAAATGCAATTTAAAATAATATTCCTTCATTGTTGTTTGCTTATCAGTTCACTTTCTAGTTTATTCCATGTTCTATGGGTCTTCATTCACTTAAATGTCACACTGTCTTGATTAATGTAAATGTGCATGCATCTTGAAATCAGGTATAATTCTTCATTTTTTAGTAAGATTTGGTCATCTAGGCCCTTTGTATCCAATGTAAATTTTGGAAACTGTTGATTATTACAAACAAAGAGAAAGCTTACTGGAAATGTGACTAAGATTACATTACATGTATCATTCATTTGGGGGTAAATTGATTTCTTAAAAATATTGGATCTTTCAAACTGTGAATATAGAATAACTCATTTCTTTAGCAAATCTGTGGTTTTTGTTTTGTTTTGTTTTCATTATACAGTTCTCTCTTACCTCTTGTTAAATGTTTGGCTAACTTACATGAATTTTGACACTATTATATATAGAATGTTTTAAGATTCATTTTGTGTTTGTTGTTTGCTCTAAGTTCTTTGGAAAATAAAAATAACTTCTGTATATTAACTTGTATTATACAGTGTGCTAAATGCAGTTATTTGTAGTTGCCTTTCTGTGCACTCCTCAAAATATGAAATGGTAAGAGTGGATATCCTTAGGGGTGTGTGTTCAGTATTCTATCATCCATTATGACATTAGCTATAGATTTATCATTTTGTCTTTTATCAGATTGAGGAAGTTCCCGACTCTTCTTACCTAGAGTTTTTAACAGAAATTGGCTTTGAATTTTCTTATTCTTTTCTTGCAATCATCAAAAAGGTTTTTTAAAGCAAGTTTACATTACTGAGATAACATTTAATTGGTCATGATGTATTATTCCTTTGATATATTTTTGGATTTAATAGCCAATATTTTAAAGTATTTTTATACCTATATTCATGACCAATATCAGTCCATAAGTTTCTTTTGTTGTCTTTTGCTGTCTTTAGGAGATTGTGCTTTTTTATAGCCTCATAAAGCAAGTGGAAAGAGATACTTTTGTTTTCTGGATGAAGTTCTATAAAATTGGTATTATTTCTTCTTATATGTTTGATAAAATTCAACAGTAAAATCATCTGTGTCTAAAATTTCCTTTTTATCAAAGTTTTTTTTTAAGTCATTTTTTTAAATGTTTATTTATTTTTGACAGAGAGAGAGAGAGACAGACAGAGAGACAGAGAGATAGAGCACGACAGAGAGACAGAGAGACAGAGAGACAAAGCACAGACAGGGCAGGGGGAGGAGCAGAGGGAGACAGAGACACAGAATCCGAAGCAGGGTCCAGGCTCTGAGCTGTCAGCACAGAGCCCTACGTGGGGCGGAACTCACAAGACCAGGAGATCGTGACCTAAGCCGAAGTGAGACGTTTCACCAACTGAGCCACCCAGGCGACCTATCAAAGTTTTTTAATGACAAATTCTTTATCCTTTTGTAGACATAGGACTATTAAAATTTCCTTTTTTGTTGCATGTGAGTTTTATCGATTACATTTTCCAAGGAATAGATCCACGTCATCAAAGTTTTCCCATGTGTTGGTATTAAATTGATCCTTTGACTATCTGTAGGCTCTACAGCGATAATCTTTTTTTCATTCATGATATTATTATAATTTGTAAGATATTTGTCTTTTCACCAATCTGACTAAGAGCTTATAAAGGTTTGTATTTTGTTCTTGTCATGTTTTTTTTTTTTTTTTTTTTTTTTTTTTTTTGTAATTCAATCTGCTCAAATAGTCAATATGTGGCTTTATAATTTTTCCATTTTTCTATATTCTGTACCTCATTTCTGTTGTTTGGGGATAATTTACTTTTTTTTATGTATCTTAAGGTGAAAATTTGAGTGATTGATTTTAAATGTTTTGGACCTTTTTTACTTTTACAATGTTAATACTTAAAGCCATAAGATTCTCTCTAAGCAGCATTTTGGCTGTATATCATTAATTTTTATGCGATTTTTCCCATTATCATTAGGTTTGATTTTTTTCCTGAGTGATGCTAAATTTCTAAATACTTGATATTTCCTATGAAATCTTTTGTTACTGATTTCACTTGCTTTTAGTGTGTTTAGAAACATGCTCTGTGCATCTCTGAGTCTTTTAAATTCACTGAATACTATTTTTTAAGGATAAAGCAAGTGTATTTCCTTTATCACATAGTACAAATATAAATCTGAATCTTTATTACTGAATTATCACATAACTTTATATTTTCACTTTCTTGAGGAGATTCAAATTGATTCCAACAAAACACTAGAAAACTTGCAAAGTCACTACACAGTTAAATAGCTACTACTGAAAATATCTTGGTATTTTGGTACAATGGGATTAACAGATTTGTGGTGAATATTTGTTTTAAAATTATTAATATTAAATCTATTTATTTTTTCATCAGTATAATTTTGATATAAATGTGAAAATGTTTCTTTATATATTTCAGGTTTTAAACAGATAATCTAACAAAGTCACTTTACATTTATGTATCTTAAGTATATTTCCAAGCAGAAATAAAAGATGAAGAAAGAGGAAGGAAAAGATATGTTGAAAAGAAGGAACGTCCACACACAAGCCCTATTTTAAGTACCGTGTTTTAAAATAAGATAATTATCATCTTCATGAATCAACGGTTTATGTTTCTCTAAAGTCATAGAACACCCTTATTTTTTTCATAATACAAATCCCATGATTTGTTTCCTTGTAATATTTTCTTTGTCACTGAGAAAAAATGTCTACTTATATCCCACTCAGTTCATTTTGAAAAAGGATACTCTATCACCTTAATTCATAGAAAATAAAATCATACAGGCTTTCACCAGTGTTCAAAAAAAAGAAAAAAAGAAAAAAAACATAAGAAGAATACTTTGAATAGGGAGAATAATCTACTGAATAAGCAATGGGTAGGGAATTCCAGAAGAAAGCATAATGCTCATTCTAGCAACATAAATATATTTTGCCTCTGGCAAAGCTAAGGGCAGACATAGCCCATATAGACATAAGAGTCTTAAGTACTGTTCAGATGAAAATTTTATTAGATTAAATGTCAGCAAAATACACAAAAATTTCAATTACACATATTTTAGACGGTGTTCAATACTGGTATAGTATATCTATGAAGAACATGGACAGCTCTGAATTTAGTCACAAAAATGTGGAAGTCTTATTCTATTTAATGAGCAATATTTATGCTCTGAAATATTAACATTTTGAATAAATTTCTGAATAGTCTTATATAAAACATGACTTTAAATCACTTCTTTTTGCTAATATACATAGCAGATTGCTTATTTGGCCTATGGTTCACGCAAAATACTGAAACTCCTGGCTCACTGCTCATGTAGCATGCTGTCTTACCTCCTGCTTGGCCTCACTGGCTTTCACAGATGCCTTCCTCAAAAATTTACCACACTGAAATAAAAAAGATCTTTCAACATGCAAACATGATCACGTTTCTCTTCTCCCGTCATTACTTTCCAAGTTTTTTTACTTGCCGTTGGCCTTAGACTATTATGCATATACATATAGAGCATTATACATGAACTGCATGAACTCTATATGAACCAGCCTTTTATTGTCTATCGAACTTCAAATCTTATCACTCCACTCCCATCCACTTTCCCATTCTTCATGATTTTTACTCCAGGTAGATAAATTAATTTGGAGACTGTAATTTCACGAACTTTCTCCTTTGTCTTGAAGTACTTATATGTATAGCCTTCTCTTTTGGAATATTCTTCTTTATACCTCCTTTCATCTTAAAATCTTTCATTTGATTTTATGTCTTGTTTTATGTGCTTCTTCATCTAATGAGACTTTTCCTTTTAAAAATTTCTACCTTTGGGGGCGCATGGATGGCTCAGTCGGTTGAGCACCTGACTCTTGATTTCGACTCAGGTCGTAATCCCAGTTTTGTGAGTTGAAGTCCCGTGTGGAGCTCCGTGCTGCTGGTGCAGAGCCTGCTTGAGATTCTCCCTCTCTCTCTCCCCTTTCCCCCACCCTCTCTCGGTCTCTCTCAAAATAAATAAATGAACTTAAAAAAAAAATTATATCATTGGTCATCATAGCATGCAATACACCATATCTCTGTGTGTGTACTTGTTTGTTACTCTTCTGAATTTAGGTACTTTTTGAAGGAATATCTATCACATTTACAACTGTATCCCCAGGAACTAGCATGTAACTTGCACATAATAAAAGCTTTTAATATGTGCAAGCTACATTGATTAGAACTCATACAGCAAGGAAAGTGTCACACTGCATCCTAAATGTAATTTCTACCTAGTCTTAATGTATAGTATGCACACACTCATGCACACATAGTGCTTGCCATTAATTTATTAAAATTATCCTATTTTAACTAAGAGAATTATTCTATACCTTACATGTACCTGCCACTCATTCAGTCTCTTCTGATATCCTCTCTTGCTTCACCTATGTTCTCCTAAAGACATATTTATCTAGACATGAGAACATGCATAAACATATTTTATTTTATTTTATTTAAAAAATTTTATTTGAGTGTAGGTGACAACGTTACATTAGTTTCAGGTGTAGAATATAGTGATCCTGCAAGTTTATATATTAAGCTAATGCTCACCATATTGCAGCTACCATCTGTCACCATATAACACGATTATAGTACCATTGACTATATTCTCCATGCTGTGTCTTTTGTTCCTACGACTTATTCATTCCATAATACTGGAAGCCTGTATCTCTCACTCCCTTTCACCCATTTTGCCCATTCCCTTACTCTCGTTCTCTCTGGCGACCATCAGTCTGTTCTCTGTATTTATAGGTCTGATTCTGCTTTTTGTGTTTTATTTATCCATTCATTTGTGTTTCTTTAGTTCCATATACAAATGAAATCATATGGTATTTGTCTTTCTCAGTCTGACTTATTTTACTTATACACAAATTTTATTATTTATTTCTTCATTTTAATATATATATTTTTTTATTTTAGAGAGAGGGCATGAGCAGGGGAGAGGGGCAGAGGGAGAAAGAGAATCTCAAGCATGCCCCATGCTCAGCACAGAGCCTGACACAAGAGCTGGATCCCACGATCATGACCTGAGCCAAAATCAAGAGTCGGGCATTCAACCGACTGAGCCACCCAGGCACCCCTCACTTATAAACACATTTTAAATACATTTTGAACAAATATGATTTTTGCTCACATCATTAAGCAATGTATGTTGTATATAATTTTTACCTTTAAATTATATGCATATATAGCACTGGTCGTACGTGCTCTTGACAGATCCTTACCTCCTTTTCTGTTTGTATGGAGCACGATTTCTGTGGTAACCACACATCGCAGCATCAGTAGGGTAAAACTGCCATATCTCACCATGGCCTAATGCCAGCTCACATTCTTAGTAGTGGGTAAACAACCCAGCATTTGATGAAGTAGGCTTCACAACAAAGATCCAGTATCTTAGGACTAAAATGTGGAGTTGCTATAAACACTTGGCCACCACGTTCCAATCATCACTGTGGTAACCTTTGACACTTCCTGCCGAACACAACCAAGGTCAGAAGGATTGAGAGGCCCTGCTGTCACAGTCTATATGTGTATTGAAAATTAAGATCAACACTATTTTTGCTCTCCAACTCACAAATGTGTCTGTTCTCCCTGACTACCTGGAAAATCTGAATTACTGATTGACAGTGCACCGTCCCAGTCATTGGGCTGTAGATGACGAATCCAGGCATGCTGAGCTCAACAATAGTGTGGCCAGGACATTATGAGCATGGCAGAGACATGGACCCACTGGATTCGTTCCTTTGGGATTTTATCTAAAATATTCTAAATGACTTAGCCAATTTTTAGGATAGACCAACTGATAAATCTAAATGAATATCATATACCAAAAGTCAGAGAAGCCACAATAGCCAACCCTCTGTGGAAGGAAAATGATAGAGTTGGTTAAAGAGAGAGGAGGGAAGAAGGTGCACAGAGAGGTGCAGACATTGATTAAAAATAAAAATTGTTCATGTGTGTGAAAGATGGAAGATAGTTCTATGCCTATAGCATGTTAACAGTTAATTTCATTATTTGAGAGAAACAAACAAGAGCTAACACCATCAGTAGAGTAATTTATTGAGGTAGAACACAAACTTGATAAAAAAGCTAAAAATCCCAAAATACAGAAATGGCCATTTTATTTGATAGTCTATAATATCTAATTCATGGGAGAAAAAGAAATAAAATTGATCTGCAATGGATTTAATAGTTTAAAAAATCAGAATAAAACACTCCAAACAAAAATGAAGTGAGAGTGGGAATTATAAATTATTTATATTTTCACTTTTTTCCCCCATAATGATTCTTTGCCATAGATTGAAAAATGTGGTAGTGCAGGTTTAATTGGTTCTCAAGAAAAAGAAATGAACAGTTAATCTTTGGAGATGATGTGAAGAAATGTCAGGACCTAAGTCATCACATGGAATTAGCCACCCAACACAAGGGCTCCGACTTATTGGTGACTGAGAGCGTGGCTCCCTAGAAACCTAGAAAATGGCTTCCATGTTGTCCAGAACAATAATCCCATTGCCTGTTTTCATTTTTTTTTTTGACCCAAAATTTAGAGAGTCCTCAAAACTGATAGTTTTTTACAGAGTCCATTTGATTTCCTCTGGGTATGGAGTACCTGTACTGGCAGAATATATGCTTTATCTCCGTAAGCTCTTGATTACTAAGTAAAATCTATAAAAATAAATGTACAACTATATTCAATGAAGTGAAACTATAACTCAACAAACACATTTTTCAAGCCAGAGAAAAAAGGCAATTTACCCAGAGAAACATGATTTCAGGACATTATTTCTCGTTAGTAAATATAGATGCCAGAAAGCATGCAGTAGGAGTTTCAGATTGCTGGAAAAAACCCAAAACTCTCATTTTAGAATTTTACATCTGAATTAGCTATCATTTAAGAATGAAATAAAATATACCTAAATTATTCATATGAAAACATTAGAGTTTATCACTAGTAGAATGTCACTAAAATGACTATCAAATAACTATAAGGATTACTCTTTATAGAGGAGAAAAATAAACCCAGAGAAAAAACTCATGCTTCCAGTAAGGAAACTCAAATCCATCATCACATCTGCTACAAGTGAGGCACTGGAGGTATTTACTAAAAAAATAAAGCGCATTTGTTTTAAAAGATGGCAGGGATTTGCACTTGCCTAACAAGTACAACAGACGTGATTTTATGGTAAGCATACACAGCTTCTAAGAGCCTGAGGATCTTGAAAAAAATAAAAATTTATGTATTCAAAGGCAGAACAAGAACTGCTAATTACAGATCTGAAAACTTTTTCCCTGTACCGTGATACCACTTGCTAAGAAAAGATCGTATCTAATTACCCACTAAATAGAGGTTGTCCCATGATTAATATAATTACTTGAAAATATTTCAAATGAGTTAGATTTTGCTACATTTTTTCAAGTAGTTATGCGACAACTGACATAATTATGTTAACAACAGCTACAACAACAAAAATGGTTGCCAAAGTTTAGGCAAATAGGTTATTTCCTCTGGGCAGGTGAAATCATAGCTGCTTTCTTAATTTCAATCTGTTATTTTCAAATAGAATCAATTCAAAATTGTTTGCCTAAATGGGAACCGTCTGTGTGCAATGTAGGGCATAAGAATGTAGAACATGCAACATAACACAAGCAATGCAATGCATAGAAAAAATATTCCCTGCCAGGAAAAAAAAAAAAATTCTAGATCAAAATGGTGTCAGCAAGAAACAATGTTTGTTAACTATTCTTTCTGTAGAAATTGAAATATATTACAAAGTGTTTTTTCAATGAGTAGGCTCTATGATCTAACTTTTCTAAGCACTTAGCACTAGACTGGAGTAGAATACACTCCTGTGAAGGTCATACTGGGAAACCAAATGTGACAATCCAAAGCCATTCCCCTCACTGTGTTTTATTACTTGTAACAGAGTTTTGCAAAGGATATGTGGCTACTAGGGACATATGTGCACTGATGGTTATTCTCACAGGGACTGAAAAATTTCACTTACATAAAAATTGAATTTGTTTTAAAAGTCAATCTTCAATTTCATTTGTTGTCGTTAATTTGGAGTGGATCAATCACATCTTACAGAATAAATATCATGAATAAAATAAAAAGATATAAAATTACGTTTCACATGTGATAAAAGATTAGGGACTCCTGCAGATAGAAATAGGAAAACCTAAGAAATCTATAGTAATCATTGAAATACCTATTATTTTACGTGACAAATTAATATTGTTGAACTACTAGACATATCAGAATTAGTAAAATATAATAATTTCAAATCAATAATACAACTACCTTTCAAGTTTGTTGAAAATTGAAGTCAAAATGTTTGATTGGGTGGTATATTTTAAATGATTGTTTTACTTTTAAGACTTTTGAAAAAGAAGCACAAAGATGTAATTTCCTATAGAGGCTTCAAAAAATTCTCTCTCTCACACACAATAACAAATCACGGAGTTTGAGATTTGTCCATTTTCATCTTGGAGCGTTCATAAAGTTAATTCATTCTTATTTTCTGAAGATTGTTTGGACTTACAAAATCTCATTTGCTTGCTGTTTGAAATGCACTTTTAATGTTTGAATTAAATGCACTAGATTTTCCTCCCACACTCTTACTACCATATTTATTAAAAACAAAACAGATGAATAAGAAAACTATTAGATCATACTCCCACTATCATTTGATTTAAAAGGGAGCTGTCCGTATCAGACTTTTGAGCTGTTTGTCATCTGGGAATTCTTGAGACTGTTTTCTTTCCAGCATCGCCTACAGATGTTTCTTTATTCTTTTCATTAGGGTTCTCTCTCCCTCCCCTACCTCCTTTTTAGTTTTTACTCCATTTTCAGATATTTTTCTCTGAAACGATGCAGTTCCTTTGCCATCTATCTAGGGTAACCTCTACCGTGCAGTACCCTCAGCCAATTTCCTTTCTGAGTCCTTTGAAAAAGCAAAAGACATGGTAACAAGAACTTTACTGTTTACCCTTTCTTTTCTGCTCCTTAAGAAAACATCATGCATAAACATTTTGTGTGACCACCCTGACTATGCCCCTTAGTATATTCTAGGGACTTAAAAATTCTCAAAGTCACCATATGGCCTGAAGTTTTGCTAGCATGTCTAAATAAAGACTTGGAAGTTCTTTGCTGTGTGCCCCTGGTCTCCAAGACAGAATTTGTAGCTGCTTTTAAAAATCAATTTAAAAACTCTAGCCCTTGGTGAAGACAAAATTAAAAACAGCTTGAGAAGAGTTGAACATGACAAAATAATAGTTCAAGGAGATTTAGAGATACTGTCAGAAGTTATGCTGAAGTTAGAAGAAACAATTTAAAGGTTATTCCAAGGAACTTGCAGTTCTCATTTTAATGCTAATGAACCAAGAAATATTAGGCTAAGGGAGTTAATCTGTATTCAGAGCATTCTAATAAATTAAATGAAAAGGGTGCAGATCTAATGCAACTTGCAAATGCCGGTTTCAATAATTGTCACATCAGCTGAGTATTTATCTAATCAGCACTGCTAAATTTACCTTTCTCGCTAATATTGCTTTTCTTTTTTGTCACATCATTTTAGTGGCATTTTAGTTAAACTGAGGATTTCCTCCGGAATCACGAAAAAGAAGACTGTAAAGTGCTTTTTCATAGAACGATATATTAAATGGGAGAAGCTATCGTGGGGTCATACTAAAATAATGTTGCTTCTCAAAAAAAATTATTTTTGCTTCTCTTGTAAGAACCATCCCTTTGAAGTGCTTATGAATGTTAGTCTATTTCTTTTGCATTCTGTAATGTTGCTTACCATATACATTTGCGGAGTGTTGTGAAAGACTTCATTAGCCGAGAACACTACGTATGCTGTCGCTAATTACAATGATTTCAACAGTACCTTTTCTTGTGCATTTTGTTCTCATCACCCTACTACTTCTCCATGCCTTCTCTCTTCTTCCTTTTCAATGCCATCAATCTCGTTTTTCTCTAATTTACTTGATAATGAAGTGGTATATCTAAAAACTGAAATAGGGAGTAATGCCTGTTAACATTTTTCAGATGTTCCACTCAAACACCATGTGTCCAACACATGAATAAGAGTATGAGGTCTCTTGTGAGGTGAAGCAACCAACCCAGGTTGCAACCAGCAATATACTGGCACCAATGCAACTCACTTCCAGCAACATGAAAAATGGAATATAAACACTAGCATTCATGATCTTTTCGGATGTAGCTTAAATTTTTACTCCAACTTGAGATTTCTTAAGCCGTCTACGCATATCGCTTTGCTTTCTTTCCTAGGAGAGAAAACAAAGCATTCACTTTGTCCTTGGTTGATTCATTTATAGCATTCCCAATGTTTTTATAAAAGTCTTAACATTACCTTTGTAATTCCTTACATGGTATGTTGCAATGAAGCCTTTTGGAAAGGTTCTTGATGTAAAGGAAATTTCACAGAGAATATTAGAGATAAATGTGAAAAGGAGAGTCATTTTAGGATCAGGGATATGCATGAAAGAGGGACAGAACCTACTTATATTGCTAGAAAATAATTTTCAATTTAGAAGTTGTAATGAACTTTTTTTTTTATAAAAGTGACCTTTTTAAAAAATGAAGAGGCGTGCCTTCTCCTTTAGCAAGATTGCATTAATAATTGTCAACCCACAATTAGAAGAAGAGCAGGCTTTCAATTCTTATAACTTTTCTCTAAAACATTGGCACATGAAAAGAAGTGCCCTGGACAGATGGGAAATTAGCATGTCATAAAAATCTATAATAGATTGGCTGCTGCTGTCAATCTCATGAAAGTAATTACATCATGGTGACTTTTCCTGAAAATTAACACGAACTTACAAGAGAAACTATTGTGTATATGAGGCAAACAGAAATACAAATCAACATCATTTTCTTTCAATATGATATTCTAATATCTTTTGAATTTTTTGTTAGGATGGAAACATTATTTTTTTTATGATAGCATCAGGTAAAAACTTTTCTTTCTAAGAGGATGAGATGGACATGAGGAGTGAAGTGTACACAACCATCACACTGCTCGAGAGTCAATCTTGAGCCACTGCCGTGCGAGACCACTTGGGCCAGATGCAGAGACTTTTCCCAGCCACCCACCATTAACAGTGTCCAGTGTCCAGTGTCCTGGGCTGTTGAAATGAAGGTGGACTATGGAGAGTTCATCTGATCAAGTAACAAATTGTGAAGTCAAAAGTTGGCGTCAGAACTCCTTGGACGATTAGTGGTGACATGGTTGCTACTGTTAAGAAGGAAAATCCTTACTAGGTTGCCACGAGGAGGAACCTATAGTATCTTGTTGGCCCAGTGATGTTGAGTACTTACAGAAATGGAGACTCATGTTCTCTGCAGACAGACTCAATTTCCACAGGCCTCCCTAATCCCAGAGAAGGGTGCATTTGTAGGTAGCATCGGTGATCTCTTGCTTTTGCCTTTTTTCTCATATTAATGAGGTTCCCTTTTTTTTTTTTCCTACTTCTTCTGGCCAAGCGTTTGTCAGTATAGCACTATTGACACTTTAGGTTGGGTCATTTTATGTTGAAGAAGCTGTATTATGCATTGTAGGATACAGCAGATCTGACTTCTATCCAGTGAATGCCAATAGTACCCCTTGACCTCAGTTACAGCAACCAAAAAAGACTCCAGACATTGCCAATTGTCTCCTGAGAAGGGGATTTTTCCCAGTTTGATGCTCACTGTTTAGTTCATGAAAGTTTTTCTATCTGCGTGAAAAATAAAGAATTTCATCTTACATCTTTACTCTATTGATTCCACAGAGACAATAGTCTCCTTGAGGAAATGAGTGACTTAGGTCTTGAGTGAAGTTGGAGTCTTGGGAATTTAAGTGCAAAAGTGAAGCATAAAATAAAATAAGTTAATACTTGAGATTTCTTCCTCATCACCTATGCATGCTTGCACATGTGAAAAAATACATTGACTATAATTTTATATGAATGAGTCCATCAATTGAACCACAAAAATAGATTGGCTTTACAAAATTTGTTTTGCCATAATTTAGATATTGAGCACTGCTACATTTTTGGTAACTAAAACATTTTGTATAGTTCAAAAGTGAAATAATATAAAGAAGTACTGATGTGCTCAGTCTAGTTCAGACTAGTCAACGAATAATCTCTTGAAAACGTTTTTGGAATGACAAAAGAATATAAATGCAATTTTATATAAATGTATGTATATATGTAATGTATAGGCATGTATGTATAATTTTAAAAAGTGCCACTTTTTTTTTACGTTGATGGCACTAGTAAAATCACTAATATTGGCATATTCTGTTTTCTTCTAGGGAGAACCTCTTCAAATACTGCACCTAATCATATCCACGGGTCACTTAGAAAAGCGCTTGTGTCAGGACAATGTTATCTGTGCTTATGGATCACGTTCTTCTATAGCATTATTAACTTTTTTATACTATCTACCTATGCCAGGGACTATTACAACTCCCATGCCAGATGATAAGTCGATATCTGCGTCATCTATGGGCTTTCACGTTTAGTAGATGGAGCTAGAATGCTATTAACTTCACACTGAGAATTAAGAACGCAAGTGCCTTTTGTGTAAGGTAGCCCTAGATGCTGATAATATCTTCAAATTTCTTTTTAAATATAAAATAAATGAACCAACACAGCAGATTTTTGACAAAGAATTTGTGATTTATTATTGTAATACATTTTTGGCAACATCAAGATAGGTGGTATGTATTTATTCTGCAATAATTATGATTGAAAGTGTATATTCATATTCATGTATATATGCATGCGTAAAATGGTCTATTTAAAAGAAAACATTTTAAACAGATTATAATAAATATGACATTTTTTTGTTATCTTTAACACACGTTGTCTCCTCCGAAGTATAAGAAACGTTATAAAATCATTATGATCACTGCAAAGAAATTCCCACTTCTTAGTTAAGCTTGAGCTCCCATATGTCCCTTTTACAGCATCTCAGAGAGTGTTGATGGAGTGGAGGACTGTGTTCCTCACTCATTTTCACATTTCACATTTTCATATTATCCCCCTGCCATTTGAAACACTCTATCTTGGGCTCTCAGGACCTCCTCTGCTCTTCGTGTTTTCGAAGGCATATTTTAAGGTTTGTTGTTTCTTTTTTCTTTACTACTGAACATATGGGAAAGTTTTCGGTTTGATTTGTTCTATTCACTCAATATTAACTTTTGAAACTTGGGCTTTAATTTTTTTTTTCCATGAATAACATACTTTGTTTGGATTAATAATAAGTTAAAAAAGAAAATAAAGTTAGCCCATGACATGTAATAATAATTTTGCAAGAGGTATTTTCTATATAACTGTGTTAGAAAGTTGAAAAAATACAAGTCCTGATACTTCTATCCTTTATTGATCCATGCATTCATTTACTGTCAAAACTTTACTGAACCTCAACTATGATTAGTTAAGTCAGTAATTATGCTAGAAACTGTGGGCATAAAGTGTGTCTTCCTTAAAGAAGTGTGTGTGTGTGTGTGTGTGTGTGTGTGTGTATATAATTTATGAACAAAAACATTTTCTGAAATTATTTGAGAAACATTTTAAATGGTGCTAATGGGGGGTGGGGGGCGCCTGGGTTGCTTAGTCAGTTGAACATCCAACTTCTGCTTAGGTCATGATCTGACAGTTCCTGCGTTCAAGCTCCACATCAGGCCTTGTGCTGACAGCTCAGAGCCTGAAGCCTGCTTCAGATTCTGTGTCTCCCTCTCTCTCTGTTCCTCCCCCACTTGCTCTCTCTCTCTCTCTCTCTCTCTCAAAAATAAAGATTTAAAAAATGTTTTTAATTGTCTTAATGGCATAGAAACATTTTTAAATGACTTACAGCTGACTTTGGTACCTTTTCTTTAGGGTTCATAAACATAAGCTTATCAATGGCCAAGTGGTTGATTGTTCAAAATGTAATTTCTAACTTCTTTTTGGAGAAGACAGAGTAAACATTAGAAAAGCATTTTTCTAAAGAAATTAAAATAGTGGCAATTTATTACTCTCTGGAGAGAGAGGATTAGTAGACTATCAAAGACAAAATCCATAAATTATATAAGCTAAAGTTATTAATTATTTAATATTATATATGTGTGTAAATACTATGTATATTATATAGATATGCACGGACAGCAGATATGATCTCAGATTCATAAAAACAAACATAGGATCTTCTTACAGATGTACTGCTTCATTGTTTTACTACCTAAATGTGCTTTCTATTTAAACCCCAGTTTTATACAAAAGCCCCATTTCCATACTGTTTGATTTCCAGACACTTAAATTAATAAAATGGGTCAAGGTAAGGGCATATTTGCAGTTTTCCTTTGAAGAAAATGGTGTTAAACTATGAACGTATTTAAGTAATGTAGTAAACCAGTGTAACTGCCTTCACTTAGGAAGACTTGGCTAATTAAGGCAATTGTGAAGGTCACCAACACAGATTTCAAGTTCATGTGAAAATACAGATATGCAGTGCTAACAACGTTCACAGTTTCTTTGGAAACATGAAATGCAAACCTATAAAATCTCCACAGTCCATACTGGATAATAGGTACTTTTGAAAACCCAGCATTTTCCCAAACATTTTACATTGTTTCCTTGACTGTGTAAGTCTTTTGAGGTTAATTTTATGTGTCAACTTGACTGGGCCATGAGGTTGCCAGATATTTGGATAAACGTTATTTCTGAGTGTCTCTGTGAGTGTATTTCTAGACAAAATTGACATTAGAATCAGTAGACTGAATAAAGCAGATAGCCTTTCCCAATGTGGGTGGGCCTCATCTATTCCACTGAAAGCCTGAATAGAACAAAAACCTGAGTAATGTGAATAGATTAGGCCAGGCTGCTGACAGTCATACTTTGGACTTGGAAGCGTAAATAGTGACTCTCTGAGTAGTTAAAGACGGCTATTATCTTGATGGCCTTGATGTATACATAGAAATAACCCAAGAAACAATATTGATAGTGCAATAATAATTTGGTTAAAGAGAAAAATGGAGTTTCTTCTCAATTTAACTTTTTAAAAAACATTGTAAGAATGGATTAGATATAGCACCAGAAACGTGCTCATAGTCTAAACGATTCAAAACACATTCATGTCTCCCTAAATTGCACATAACTAGTATTTGTAGAAAGAGAGAAGAGGCAGAGGGAGCAGAGTTAGTTCACCATAATCCAAAGTGAAGTACATGAGCCCATGCTCATACTAACTGTAGGAATATGAAAAATTCATTATTACATAGGACAAAATTAATCAATTCAAAGCAATGAGTGGATAAAATCAGGTGACTTGGTGACATTTAGTATATATCTAATCAAAATATCTGATTTCTTAAGCTAGCAGTATAATTATTTAATTGCCACAATGTGAAGAAAGGAAATGGAAATTCTGTATTTGTTAATGAAGATTTGAGTGCTTGGTAAATAATGAGAGACTTTCTGTGAGTACAGACACGTGGCCACATTAAGTTATTGTCCAATCACATTCATATACCTCTAAAGCCATTAAAATGAGGACACATTTAAAAGATTATCAAAAACTGCACTTTTATATTTTTAAGCATAATTTGGGATGAAGTATTTTATAGGGAGAAAGAGTAGCCAAATTTGATAATCTACTTGGGTTTGCAGCACATATTTAATAAAAATACATGCTACAATTAGAAAAAGCAAATGAGTAAGGGAGAATTTTCTCTACATGATTTTGTTGAGGTGGAAAATTAATCACCTACCTTCAGACTCAGACTTGGAATGGAATTTGCATCAGCTTTTCTATTTCTTAGGTCTTCTGACTTGATTTTGGATTTCTCTCCCTCCATACTCACAAGAGCTAATTCTTTACAGTAAATCTCTCTCCCTTTTCCTTTCTGTCTCTCTCTCTCTGTGTCTCTCTCCTATTAAATGTGGGTGTGTGGGGCACCTGGGTGGCTTGGTCGGTTAAGCATCCGACATCGGCTCAGGTCATGATCTCATTGTCTGTGAGTTCGAGCCCCAAGTCGGGCCCCGTGCTGACAGCTCAGAGCCTGGAGCCTGTTTCAGATTCTGTGTCTCCCTCTCTCTCTGCCCCTCCCCTGTTCATGCTCTGTCTCAAAAATAAATAAACGTTAAAAAATAATTAAATGTGTGTGTGTGTGTGTATATATATATATGTATATGTATATATACATATACATGTATATGTATATGTATATGTATATGTATATGTATATGTATATGTATATATATAGCATCCTATGAGTTCTGTTTCTTTGGAGAACCCAGACTAGTGCAAGGCTAATCTTACAGACCTTCCAATGAATAGAACATAGTCACATTTCCTAAAGTCATGCTATGATCTAATCACATTTTAAAATATTCAAACCACTGAAGATAATTTTAGACTCTGATTTAATTGTTAAAGTGAATTATCTCTGCTTAATTGAAAATAAAACAATAATTTTTGTTTGAATTACATAAAAATATTAGTGTTTGTAAAATAGTATAGACAAATTAGGGGCGCCTGGGTAGCTCAGTCAGTTAAGCGTCCAACTTCAGCTCAGGTCACTATCTCGTGGTCCATGAGTTCCAGCCCCGCATCGGGCTCTGGGCTGACGGCTCAGAGCCTGGAGCCTGCTTCTGATTCTGTGTCTCCCTCTCTCTCTCTCTGCTCCTCCCTCATTCATGCTCTGTCTCTCTCTGTCTCAAAAATAAATAAACATTAAAAAATAATAATAAAATCAAATAGTATAGACAAATTAGATATATTTGTTTTGTAGAATTTTCTTTCTTAAGCAAAAATTGAATTTTAAGATTTTTAGTTACGTTCAAGAGAAAGGAAATGCTTTTCTTTAGCCTTTTGTTTTTTAAGTTCATTTATTTATCTTGAGAGAGACAGAGCGAGCACAATCAGGGAAGCGACAGAGAGAGAGGGAGACGGAGAATCTCAAGCACGCTACGCACTGGGGAGCTATTTCTCTTTACACTTTTTTTTTACAAGTTTATTTATTTATTTTTGAGAGAGACAGAGCTAGCGCAAGCAGGGGAGGGTCAGAGAGAAAAGGAGAGAGAGACTCCTAGGCAGGCTTGGCACTGCTAGCTCGGAGCTCCACCCGAGGCTCGAACTCAGGAAACCGTGAGATCATGACCTGAGCGGAAACCAAGAGTCTTATGCTTAACTAACTGAGCCACCCAGGCACCGCGAAAGGAACTGTTTTTCTAACCACACACTAACCCTTAAGTAATGCCCACACTGGGTTACCAATTCCGTCCTGTCAATGTTACTTAGAGAACTACGATTTTCATCCTGTATTTATCCAGCCCTACAAACTGCAGGTGACTCAGGGGAAGCTGAAGCCAATCCTCATTTTACAGCTGAGTTCTGATTAGTGTCAGTCATTCCTAGTGATGCCATTTCTTGCAGGAGTTTGTGTTTGGTTCAGGAACATGAGCATAATCCACATCAATCTAATGAGTCAATGGGCTAGGTGTATGTAGATAACCTAAAATAGTTTAATAAAGTTCAATAAAAAATGATTGTTAGGCAAAGGTTTTTCCCTTCTTCCATATGAATGTGAACTATCTTTTCTTAGTAGATTCCACTGCCTTCTTGAGAGGAGGGCAACCATCACAAGGCTGATGCTCATGTGGAAGGTGGCAGTCAAGAGAACCACGCAGAAATGGATTCATAGAGTGATCCATAGCCGGAAATCATAATACCTCTGTACTTTCTATTACGTGAAATGAGGTTTAGTCCTTAATTTTAGTTTACTTTTATTTCGAATTCAGTTTCCTGCAGGTGAAAAAAATGTTCTGACAATGATAAAGTTATCATGACCCCCAAAGGCAGGGATAGGGAGAATGCGGCTATCAAGATGATTCACTTCTTTTTTTTCTTTTTAAATTTTTTTTTAACGTTTATTTATTTTTGAGACAGAGAGAGAGCATGAACAGGGGAGGGTCAGAGAGAGGGAGACACAGAATCCGAAACAGGCTCCAGGCTCCGAGCTGTCAGCACAGAGCCCAACGCGGGGCTCGAACTCACAGACCGCGAGATCATGACCTGAGCCAAAGTCCGCCGCTTAACCGACTGAGCCACCCAGGCGCCCCAAGATGGTTCACTTCTTTATCAGAAGGGGTAAAAAAAGCAATAGGCACATACTGCAGCAGCCATTCACAGTATTGGAAACTCTCAATAAATTTGGACTGAATATGCATGTGTCTTTGTCATAAATGAATGATTTATATAAAAAATAGAGAATATATATTTTATTAGAACTTTGTAGATAAAGGGGAAATAGAGATAAAGTCCCCACTATCAAAGTGAGCATGTCTTCTTCTCATTAAAAATAGAAATGAAAGAAAAAAATAGAAGTGAGACAGCTTTTTAGGTGAATTTATTTATTTTTTATTGTTTGTTTTTTTTTTTTAATTTTTTATTGAGAGAGAGAGAGAGTGCAAGCAAGGGAGGGGCAGAGACAGAGGGGACAGAGGATGTGAAGTGGGTTCTGTGCTGACAGCAGAAAGCCTGATGCGGGGCTCAAACTCACAAACTACAAGATCATGACCTGAGCTAAAGTGGGGGAGTTAACCAACTGAGTCACCCAGGTGCTCCTTTCAGGTGAATTTAGAATGCTTATTTTCTCTGTTAATTGAAACCTTTGTAGTTATATAATGGACTCCTTTAAAGCTGCTAATGCTGTTTTTGCTTTAAAGTCTATTTAACAATATAATATAACCACAAAATGTTTCCTTTCAATTATCTGTAACCGATATAGTTTTTTTTGCCCAGGTTTTGTATTGAATAATATCCTATTTGAAAACATCAAAGTTTATTTCTGCTGTTAATAGTTCTTAATGTCTTTAATCATGTCTTGCTATAGGTTTTGTTTCCATATTTTTCTTGTATTTATGTTTGCAAGCTCTTATCTAACTGATCTAAATGTACAAAATTATGAGGGTTATATCTTGAGGATGACTTCCTCTAGAAAGAATTAGTATTTACATCTTTTAGGTGAACTGGGGTATAACAAAGTTGAGTCCACTTTACGTTCGTCTCCAATCTTTAGGTTTCCTGTATGTGTATACATTTGACCCTCAAATTTCTGTGCTGGCAAGATTATGGATCTGCATTTGGGTGGAAATTTATTTCCTTCTGTCCTTCCTTCCTTCCTTCCTTCCTTCCTCTCTTTCTTTTTTATTTATTTATTTTCTAATTGTATCCAGCTCCAATAGGGGTCAAGATAGTAAGTACAGTTCTCTTCTGGTCACGCTTTACTGCAATCTTATTTTATATTTCCTACCCTACCCTTACCACGAGAGAGCTGGGTTTGGGGGGATCCTGTCTTTATATAGTTATTTGGGTGGCAGCACTCTCATTTGAGTCGTTGCAAGTCTTCATATTTTTATCCCTACTAGGCTATTAAAACAGTGTCTTCAATGCAGCTGAAGGATCATTTCTTGTTTTCTCCTGTGGATACCTTCATTCTATAATACTCAGTTAAAAAAAAAAAAACAAAAAAACAAAAAAACAAAAAACAAAAAACGTTAATACCAAATTTAGTTAAAACACCATCCGTCTCCTTAGTTCACATTTGATCTCATAATTCAGGTAGACAGTGAAGAAATGGCATGGTGTGTTTAATTCTCTTTCTTTTTCTTTACCACTCATTCTGTGTTTTCTGCATCTATTTTCCTTCCCCAGTGTTGAAGCTTGCGTGGAGGGACTGGGGAAAGGGTAGAGATGTTTTGTGTACTCATTTTGTAAGTACTAAATCTTCAAAAGATTTCTTTGATTTCTGTGATCAAGTATAAGGTGAAGGACTGAGAAGATGCTTTAAGCCAGAATAAAATGCACACTTCACAGCTATCACATATATTATAGTACTCAAAGAAAAAACAAATCATGTGCAAAACATCCTTATAGTATTGTCTGTAAAAATCAATGTATTGACTGAAATAACCTGAAGGGGGGAAAAAAAAACAAAAAACCAAGCACTAAAGTGAAGACAACGTTTCATGTCTTTAAATGTCTCTAGGAAGTTAAAAACCCTGAGAAAGTCAATAAACTTTTTACTCTCAATTTCCTTTCCTATTAAAAAGAAAATTTAGATCGGATGATCACTAATACCCTATCAATATACAATTATATTTTTTGTTGCCATAAATTACCTTTATTCTTACAGTGAAAATATTTCCTTCATATTTTATAATAGTATGAAAAATGAGATCTGAACCTTTTTAATAACCAACTTAATTTGAATTGCTACCAGACATAACCATGTAATAAATATACACTAAATGATATTTTGAGTCTATTTTCCCTTCTTCTCCCTGGTGTAGGTAATTGAAAATACTATATGTCTAGCCAACACAAGAAAAATAAATGTTATCAATATGCTAAATTGTTTCCCTTGTCTGGATTCTAAAGTGCAATGATAATAAAACGAATATTTGGGGTCATCCAAATTGACTTGACAGGGCAAAGTGCTCCCCCAACTCTCACAAATAATCTTAAAGTCTTATTATTCTTTTGAAATTAGCAAGGTTGATTCTTCTTTTAATATCAAAATGCTCATTAAATGCTGCATCAATTTAAGTATTTATTAAAATTAGAAGAAAGAATACGGGTAAAGTTATGCGACTAAAAAATAATGTCCAATGTTTTAACTATCTGAAACCAGGTGATAACTCTTGTTAAGTTCATATGAAGCATTTTTAATGCTTCTAATATAAATGTCAGTTTTAAAGGTATAGCAAAGTGAATGCCAATGGCCTTGTTCTAGCTATCTTTTATTTGAAAAAAAAAATCTAGAACCTGAACTTGAAACTGATTAAGAGAAAAAAATGAGTCCAGTTGGGTTTATACATATATTTTGAATATTTCCTTATTTTCCATGTAGATATCTGTGTTATTTTAAATTCGTGATTAACTTAAGAATTATAAAAAAATATTGGTAAAATTCTCCCTCGGTAAGTACTGTCATGTATATAGTCTCAGATACTCTTTGTCTACTATATGTATTTTATTTTTCCTAAGAGTTTCAAAATATCTCAAACTCTATAATATTTTGAAATAAATGAAATACAGACACTTGCATTTGGTATTATTTATTATCAATAATATCAAATTAGTATTTTAAGATTTGCCAATAAATTAAAGAACTAGAAATATACACATAAATAATGTATCTAAATATTTGTGCACAAAACGTAAGTAAAATAAAGAATCTGATTGAGTCCCAGAATGAGGGATGGTATTAAATTTCGGCATAAGGTCATGAACTCTGCGTAAAAATTAATTTTTGAAAAAAAAAATTAATTTTGGTCCCCAAACTCATTTGGCCATAGCTTTACCTGTGTCCACATTGAGATATTCTAATAGCATACTCTTCAGGTCCATTGGCTTGCTTTTTCTGATTCTGGGCCATGCTTGGGGCAAGAAATCCTGTGAGTCTGTCACTCACACACTCTGCTAAACACATCAACCACAGAACCATTCCATCCGTTCTCTTGCCACCTTCCTGATATTTCCTTTGTATTTATTTCCTATGGTTGATGTAACGAATTACACAAACTTAGCAACTTAGGACAACAAAAATTTATCTTACAGTTCTGGATATCAGAAGTCCAAAATTGATCTCACTGAGCTTAAGTCACGGTATCAGCAAAGTGGTGTTCTTTCCTGGAGGATCTAAGGGAGAACCATTTTCTTATCTTTTCCAGCTTCTGTGAACTGCCAGAAAAGTCCCTGGACTTTTTCTATCTTTAAATCAGCAAAGGTTTGTTCAGCCTTTCTGACATTATATCACTCTTATTCTCTGCAACTCTTTCATTTATAAGAACACTTATGATTACCTGGACCCCACCCAGATAATCCAGGATAATCATCCCATCTCAAGATCTTTAACATAATTACATCTGTAAAGTGTGTTTTGATAAAGTAGACACGTTCACAGATCCCAGGGATTAGGAGAACGTTATTGGGGCAGCATTATTCTGCCTATCAGATCTCTGTAACCTGAGCCACTGTTTTATTTGCAACAACTCTCCAAGTTCATAAAGGAAAAATCATGCCAACCTTAGTAATTCTTCCTTATTGAGTCTGTGCATGATGTGGTATCAGAAATTCACCCTCACCTGCTTTCACTACTAAATACTCCAGTCTTATAAACATTTCTAGACAGGGTTTTGGAAACAAGCACCAAGACTTACAGACTACTTTTGTCTTCTGTCTCATAGCTTTCACTTGAAAATGAACAAAGAAAAAAGAATTCCACGGAAAATAGATGAGAAAAGAAAAACATAGGTTAATATCTCAATATATCATAGAATCACATATGTTAATTTTTAGAGATGCTAAAAATCCTTGTCCTAGGAAATAAAAAAATGTGTGTAATATCAATACATTAAAAAATAATAAAATCCATAAAAAAGATAATATTAACATCAATTATGTTAAGATGTTCTCATTGGTTCAAGGAGAGTTGAAAGTAGAGCACTTCACATCATACAGATAATGAATATGAGTAATCAAGTCCCTTAAATAAATTTACTTTATTACACAAATTATTCACCTCAATTATCAATTTGGCCTGTTTGTCTTTAGATGATCGTTCAATTCTCATGTGTGCAATTTTCCTCATATGACAGGTATGACAGAGATGGAATTTTCTAAATGTTGGTGCATTGAAACCTGGCCCCATTGCTAATTTTTTTTTTGGCACATCATACAGTTTCATGTCCTTTTTATTTTTTATTTTTTTTGGATAAACTGTTTTATCTACCTGAAATCACTTTTTCTTACTGTATTGTTGTAATGAGAACTCATTTCTAAATACGTGCCCAGTGTTAGCACAAACTACATCTTTTCCAACGGTATTTTTATTGACTAATTTAAAGATCTGTTGAAAAAATGTATGTAAGTTGCCCAAAATAAGAAATGTCTACACTATTATATCAGAAGAGCATATTTTTAAAAGTATCTGCCAAAAAGTTTATCTTTCTTTTTTTATCTTCATTTTTTTTTAATTTTAAGATAGTGATACTTTTTATTGTTCTCTGTCAGCAACACAAAGATATGTTTAATTATAGTGCTAAAGATGTATTCCTAATACATTTTTTTTAATTTACATCCAAGTTAGTTAGCTTATGGTACAACAATGATTCCAGGAGTAGATTCCTTAATGCCCCTTACGCATTTATCCCATTCCCCCTCCCACAAACCCTCCAGCAACCCTCTGTTTGTTCTCTATATTTGAGAGTCTCTTATGTTTTGTTTCCCTCCCTGTTTTTATATTATTTTTGCTTCCCTTCCCTTATGTTCATCTGTTTTGTATCTTAAAGTCCTCATATGAGTGAATTTATATGATATTTGTCTTTCTCTGACTAATTTCACTTAGCATAATACCCTCTATTTCCATCCACGTAGCTGCAAATGGCAAGAGTTCATTCTTTTTGATTGCCAAGTAATACTCCATTGTACACATATACCACTTCTTCTTTATCCATTCATCCATCGATGGACATTTGGGCTCTTTCCATACTTTGGCTACTGTTGATAGTGCTACTGTAAACATTGGGGTGCGTGTGTCCCTTCAAAACAGCATACCTGTATCCCGTGGATAAATACCTAGTAGTGCAATTGCTGGGTCGTAGGGTAGTTCTAATTTTAATTTTTTGAGGAAACTCCATACTGTTTTCCAGAGTGGCTGCACCAGTTTGCATTGCCACAAGCAGTGCAAAAGAGATCGTCTTTCTCCACATCCTCACCAACATCTGTCGTTGCCTGAGTTGTTAATGTTAGCCATTAAAAGTGTGAGGTGATATCTAATTGTGGTTTTAATTTGTATTTCCCTGATGAGTGATGTTGAGCATTTTTTCAGTGTTGGTTGGCCATCTGGATGTCTTCTTTGGAGAAGTGTTTATTCATGTCTTTTGCCCATTTCTTCACTGGATTATTTGTTTTTTGGGTGTGGAGTTTGGTGGGTTCTTTATAGATTTTGGATACTAACCCTTCATCTGATATGTCATTTGCAAATATCTTCTCCCATTCCATAGGTTGCCTTTTAGTTTTGGTGATTGTTTCCTTCACTGTGCAGAAGCTTTTTATTTTGATGAGGTTCCAATAGTTCATTTTTGCTTTTGTTTCCTTTGCCTCCAGAGATGTGTTAAGAAGTTGCTGTGACCGAGGTCAAAGAGGTTTTTGCCTGCTTTCTCCTCAAGGATTTTGATGGCTTCCTGTCTTACATTGAGATCTTTCATCCATTTGAGTTTATTTTTCTGTTTGGTGTTGCAAAGTGGTCCAGGTTCATTTTCTGCATGTCACTGTCCAGTTTTCCCAGCACCGCTTGCTGAAGTGACTGTCTTTATTCCATTGGACATTCTTTCCTGCTTTGTCAAAGATTAGTTGGTCATACATTTGTGAGTCCATGTTTGGGTTCTCTATTCTGTTCCATTGATCTGAATGTCTGTTTTTGTGCCATTACCATACTGTCTTGATGATTACAGCTTTGTAATACAGCTCGAAGTCTGCGATTGTTATGCTTCCAGATTTGGTTTTCTTTTTCAAGATTGCTTTGGCTATTTGCGTTTTTTTCTGGTTCCATACCAATTGTAGGATTGTTTGTTCTAGCTCTGTGAAGAATGCTGGTGTTATTTTGATAAAGATTGCATTAAATATGTAGATTGCTTTGGGTGGTATTGACATTTTAACAATATTTGTTCTTCCTAACCAGGAACATGGAATATTTTTCCATTTTTATTGTCTTCTTCAATTTCTTGAATAAGCTCTATAGTTTTCAGTATATAGATTTTTCACATCTTTGGTTAGATATATTCCTGGTTTTTATGTTCTTTTGGTACAATTGTAAATGGGATTGATTCCTCGATAATTCTTTCTGTTACTTCATTAATGGTGTATAAGAATGAAACTGATGATTTCTGTGCTTTGATTTTATATCTTGCAACTTTGTTGAGTTCACGGATCAGTTCTAGCAGCTTCTTGGTGGGATCTTTTGGGTTTTCCATATAGAATGTCATGTCATCTGCTAAGATGGAAAGTTTTACCTCCTCCTGGCCAATTTGCATGCCTTTTATTCCTTTCTGTTGTCTCATTCCTGAGACTAAGATTTTCAAATACTATGTTGCATGACAGTGGTGAGAGTGAACATCCCTGTAGTGTTCTTGACCTTAGGAGGAAAGGTCTAAGTTTTTCCCCATTGAGGATGATATTGGTGGTGGGTGTTTTAAATATGGCTTTTATGATATTGAGGTATGATCCTTCTCTCCCTACTTTCTTGAGGTTTTTTTTATGAAGAAAGGATGCTGTATTTTGTCAAACAGTTTATCTGCATCTATTGAGAGGATCATGTGGTTCTTGTCCTTTCTTTTATTGATGTGATGAATCACATTGATTGTTTTGCAGATATGGAACCAGCCTTGCATTCCAGGTATAAATCCCACTTGGTCGTGGTGAATAATATTTCAAATGTATTGTTGGATCCAGTTGGCTAGTATCTTGTTGAGGATTTTTGCATCCATGTTCATCAGCGAAATTGGTCTAGAGTTTTCCTTTTTAGTGGAGTGTTTATCTGGTTTTGGAATCAAGGTAATGCTGGCCTCATAGAAAGAGTTTTGAAGTTTTCCTTCCATTCCTATTTTTTGAAACAGCTTCAAGAGAATAGGTGTTAACTCTTCCTTAAATGTTTGGTAGAATTCTCCTAGAAAGCCATTTGGCCCTGGACTCTTGTTTTTTGGGGAGATTTGTGATTACTAATTCAATTTCTTTACTGGTTATAGGTCTGTCCATATTTTCTATTTCTTCCTGTTTCAGATTTGATAGTTTATGTTTCTCAGAATTTGTCCATTTCTCCCAGATCGCCCATTATATTGGTGTATAATTGCTCATAATATTCTCTTATTATTGTTTGTATTTGTGCTGTGTTGGTTGTGATCTCTCCTGTTTCATTAATGAATTTATTTATTTGGATCATTTCCTCTTTCTTTTTGATCAAACAGGCTAGTGGCTTATCAATTTTGTTAATTATTTCAAAGAACCAGCTTCTGGTTTCATTGATCTATTCTACTGTTTGTTTTTTTCTTTTCTTTTCTTTTTTTTTTGGTTTCCATAACATTGATTTCTGCTCTAATCTTTATTATTTCCTGTCTTCTTCCTGTTTTGGGTTTTATTTGTTGTTCTTTCTCCAGCTCTTTAAGGCATAATGTTAGATTATGTATCTGAGTCCTATCTTCCTTCTTTAGGAAGGCCTGGCTTGCTATATACTTCCCTCTTATGACCACCTTTGCTATGTTCCAGAGGTTTTGGGCTGTGGTGTTAGTACTTTCATTGGTTTCCATGTACTTTTTAATTTCCTCTTTAACTGCTTGGTTATTCCATTCATTCTTTAGTAGGATGGCCTTTAGTCTCCAAGTATTTGTTATCTTTCCACATTATTTTCTTGCGGTCGATTTCAAGTTTCATAGCATTGTGGTCTGAAAATATGCACAATATGATCTCGATCTTTTTGTACTTATTGAGGGCTTATTTGTGACATAGTATGTGATCTATTCTGATGAATGTTCCATGTGTACTTGAGAAGAAGGTGTTTCCTACTGTTTTAGGATGAAATGTTCTGAATATATTTGTTAAGTCCATCCAGTCCAATGTGTCATTCAAAGCCATTGTTTCCTTGTTGATTTTCTGTTTAGATGATCTGTCCATTGTTATAGGTGGGGTGCTGAAGTTCCCTACTATTATGGTATTATTATCAAAGAGTTTCTTTATGTTTGTGATTAATTGATTTATATACTTGTGTGCTCTCACGTTTGGAGCATAAATGTTTACAATTGTTGGATCTTGGTGGATGGACCCCTTTATTATGATATAATGCCTTTTTTCATCTCTTGTTACATTCTTTATTTTAAAATCTAGATTGTCTGATATATGTATGGCTACTCCGGCTTTCTTTTGTTGGCCGTTAGCATGATAGATGGTTCTCCATCCCCTTATTTTCAATCTGTAGGTGTCTCTAGGTCTAAAGTGGGTCACTTGTAAACAGCATATAGATGGATCTTCCTTTCTTATCCATTCTGCTATTCTATGTCTTTTGATTGGAGCATTTAGTCCATTGAAGTTAGGAGTGAGTACTGAAAGGTATGAATTTATTGCCATTATGTTGCCTGTAGAGTTGGAGTTTCTGCTGGTGTTCTCTGATCCTTTCTAGTCTTTGTTGCTTTTGGTCTTTTTTTTTCCCATCTTTTCTCCCCTCAGAGTCCCTCTTAAAATTTCTTGCAGGGCTGGTTTAGTAGTCATGAACTCCTTTAATTTTTGTTTGTCCGGGAAGCTTTTTATCTTTTCTTCTATTTTGAATGAAAGCCTTGCTAGATAAAGAATTCTTCATATTTTTCTGATTCAGCACATTGAATATATTCTGCCACTCCTTTCTAGCCTGACAAGTTTCTGTGGGTAAGTCTGCTGTGAATTCAAACTGTCTTCCTTGTATGTTAAAGAGTTTTGTTTTTTTTTTTTCCTTGCTGCTTTCATGATTCTCTCCTTGCCTGAGTATTTTGTGAATTTGACTATGATATGCTTTGTTGATGGCTGGCTTTTGTTGAATCTAATGGGAGTCCGTTGTTTTCTGGATTTTGATGTCTATGCCTTTCCCCGGTTAGGAAAGCTTGCTGCTATGATTTGCTTACATAATCCTATCCCTTCTTCTCTCTCTCTTCCTCTTCTGGGACCCCTATGATTCTGAAGTTATTCCTTTTTAGTGAGTCACTGAGTTCTCTCATTCTTAAATCGTGCTCTTTTGCCTTAGTCCCCCTCTTTTTTATGCTGCATTGCTCTCCATAAGTTTGTCCTCTATATTGCTGATTCACTGCTCTGCTTCATGCACCTTGCCGCCATGGTGGCTATGAGAGATTACAGATCAGTCACATTTTTGATGTCATCCTGACTAGCTTTAATACTTTTATCTCTGCAGAAGGAGATTCTAATCTATTTTCAACCCCAGCTAGTATTTTTATTGTCGTGATTCGAATTCTGGTTCAGACATCTTGCTTG
Source organism: Panthera uncia (assembly GCF_023721935.1). Lineage (NCBI taxonomy): Eukaryota > Metazoa > Chordata > Mammalia > Carnivora > Felidae > Panthera > Panthera uncia. The sequence continues at coordinate 110,777,334 of NC_064811.1, read as the reverse complement.
TATCTGTGTTGATTAGGTCTGTGGCCGTCATTCCTTCCTCTTCTTTCTTTTGGGGTGAATTCCTTCGTTTCATCATTTTGAAGGCAGAAAAGGACTTAAGAAAAATAAATAAATTAAATTAAAACATTAAAAACAACACAAAAAGTCAAGTAAAGGATGTTAAATCCTAGGTGCATTTAGTCTGGTTGTTGAAAGGAGCTTGATAGATTAGAGAAAAAAGGGAAAGATAAGAAAAGAAAAAAAAAGAAAAAATTAAAAAAGAAAAATGTTGAAAATTTGAACACATGAATACAGTAAAATAGAATAAAATGAAATGATGGAAGTAAAATAGAATTTTAAAAATATACAAAACTAAAATAATTAATAGAAAAATTAAAGAAAAATATTTTCAATAAAAAATGGAAAATATTTTTTTCTTTTTCTGTATTCAAGAATAAGAAAAGAAGAGAAAAAGAAAAAAGTTGAATAGATGAACCAGCAAACAGACTGAAATACAATTGAAATTACATCGGTTTCACATAGAAGTCAAACTACGAAGCACTTTATAGTCCATAAACTAAAGAGTTGGAGAGCCTTGTGGCATTCCTGAAGAGTGCTGTTGGCCCAGTTGAGCAGGTTTTAGTGTAATGGCTCCTTTCTCCCCTAGATGGTGCTGCTTAGCTTACTGGAGTGGATTGTTGTGGCACATGTAGGCATGTATGTGCATGTGCAGGAGGGGTGAAAATGGCATCATCCAGCTACCCAGTCTCCAGTATCAGAATTCTGTGCACTCCCCAACCGGCAATCAACCACCCCTCCTTTGTCTCCAGCTTCCAACCACTACCCACTTTTACACTGTCCATGAGCAGGCTGTCATTCTGCCAGGTGACATCTCCCTACTGAGTTTTATCTCAGATGCAGCTGTGTTTCCCAACCCCTCACTTCTAAGGGACTGTGGCTTTGACCATTCTGACCCTTTGGGGGAGGGTCTCACCAAGCAATGGCAGGATGCCCGCTCACCCCCAGGAATGTTCACGAGACTGCTGCTGTTGATGCCCAGAGACCGCGGCTGGTTGCCAGCCTGCCCCAGAAAAAGTTCACATGATCATGTAGCAGCATCATTTCAGGGGTTATGGAAAATCACAACACACATCTGGCACCAGGCCTCTCCCTTAATGTTCTTGTTTTATCACCAGCAAAAGTGGTTGTTCTCCAGAGCCTGCTGGCACCTTTGCCTGTGGGGTCTCCACACAGCCTCTACCAAATGTCCTTCCAGCAGGGGAACCACCTCTCTCCATGTGGCCCAAGGACCCCTTGGACTTTGCTCTCTGCTCCTGGGGATTTGCGCCCTTCCCACCAGAGCACTGCCTGGTATCAAGCTGCCTAGTTTCAGAATCTGTGCTCCCCCACCTTTATAGAGTTTTAATGGAATTTAAACCCTTTCCTTTCTCCATCTCCCTTTTTTGTTCAGTACTTTGCATACTCTTTCTTTTCTCTCCAACTGCTTCCTGGGGAGGGGGGTGCTTTCCCATACTCTCCCCCCATCCACATCCTCTATCCACAAGCACAAACAGCTCCTTGCCCTCCACGGATTCTCTCTCCCTCAGTTTATCTCTCTGTGCCATGTACCTGCCAAGTTCTGTGGTTCAGGCTGTGCAGACTGTTGTGCTAATCCTCAAATAAGTTTTTTAGGTGTGCAAAATGGTTTAGTGTTGATCTGGCTATATTTCAGGAATGAGAGATGCAAAAAAAACCTTCCATGCTATTCCACTATCTTTATCCCTCTTCCTATCTTTCTTTTATGCAAACTGATAAAATATTTTGTTTTCAACACTGGGGTAGCATTACTTGACAAGTGCTATGAGATTTTTAAAAAAATATTTAGGAACTAAACCTTCTGCTTTGCAGCTAACCTTAAAAGATCTCTCTGAAAATACATCCCTTTCTAGTGTAAGGAGAATGGAAGGCACACAGAAAGTCACCAATAAATCAGTTCATTCCATTAGAGAATACATAGTAATTGAAGGATTGGCTAAAACCATGTCATTGGAGCAAGATGTGGAAATGTTCTATTTGTTCATAATAAACTGCAATATATCTTATATTTCCACAGGTAACCCTCTCAGTTAAAAAACAAAGTCTGTAAAGCATCAAAATGTCTCTCCATTAATGTTATTTGGTGAAATACACATGTTAAAATATATGCATTGAAAATGTAAACCTGGGCACATTTCACACTAAAATGGTATTTTGTCATTTAAATTCTATTGTAATTCTTATCCTGGGGCATTCATGAAAGATATCTGAAATAAAGCTATATCTATGAAGAGAGTAGTTGAAGGCAAAGACTAAACTAATGAAGCATAGCTTTTCTGAGGCCATTTTTCTAACTCTTTGCATATATCCTTATGTAACATGGAAAGCCTTTCCTCACTTTAGGCCATCTGCCCCTTTGTCAAATATACTTGAAATTGTTGGTAAAATTAAAATGATTTAGTATGATAATCCCTCTGAAATGGACTTTAAATGTTAGCTTCACAGAAAAGTGATTTTAAAAGTATAATGTTAAATTTCTAACTGCCATTTAATGTGAAATCTGAAGTAGAATAATTTAAAAGAGCTTTATTTTATCTATTGCACCACCTGTAACTGGACTTTTTTTTTTAATTGCAAGCAATTTTGTGCTGTAGTGGTTGCCTTTGAAGAACAATTGTGCCTGTATCCTCTCAAGTCCATATTTCACAGCATCACATTGATAACTTCAAATCAGTGATTTAGATGGTATTTATAGAACATAAATCAGCAAATGATATAAATCAGCATTCCTTCCCACCCTGCCCGACCAATAATAATTGGTCGACCAATAATAATATACCAACATACCACCACAAAGCTGAAACTAGTGATCTCTGTTTTGCCTAAGTACTATGTCTATAGACAATCACCAAGGTGAAATGCTTCAAAATATAACAGTCTCTTATTTTTTGAATTAATATAATTTAATTGTTGCATGCAGTTAACTGCCTTTGTGTTTAAAGATGGCTGAGCTAAAGAAAAGTACTGATTTTACACTTTTTATATTTCATTACTGCACTCAACAATATGAACATATTTTTCTAAAAGAGCTTAATTAATAGATAAAAGAGGAGAGCCATTACGTTTAGATTGCTTATTAGTAAGTGCATAATAAAAGAATCAGCAAGATCCAAGGTGAAAATGAGGTCAAATGGAGAATTTTTAACTGGATGTTTATTTAACAAATTTTCATTGAAGACAAATGAAAATAAATACTATGCTATCCATGGTGGTTAAAGAAATAAGTTACTACACTGAAGAGACAAACATCTAAACCAATGTTTATAGCAGCACTTTCAACAGTAGCCAAATTATGGAGCCCAAATGCCCATCAAATGATAAATGGATAAAGAAGATATGGTTTATATACAATGGAATACTACTTGGCAACGAAAAAGAATGAAATCCTGCCATTTGCAACAACCTGGATGGAACTGGAGGATATTATGTTAAGTGAAATAAGTCAGTCAGAGAAAGACAGATACCATATGTTTTCAATCATATGTGGAACTTGAAAAAGTTAGCAGATGGCCATGGGAGAATGGAAGAGGAAAAAATAGTTTCAAACAGAGAGGGAGGCAAACCATAAGAGACTCTTAAATACAGAGAAAAAAACGGAGTGTTGATGGGGGGGAGAATGGGTGATGGGCATTGAGAAGGGCACTTAGGATGAGCACTGGGTGTTGTATGTAAGTGAAGAATCATGCGAATCTACCCCCAAAACCAAGAGCATACTGTATATACACTGTATGTTAGCTAACTTGACAATAAAGTATATATATTTAAAAAAAGAAACATTTGAAGTTCTGAGGGAAATAAAGCACCAGCCTAGAATTTTGTACATTGAAAACCTGTCTTTCAAAAGTGAGGAAGAAATAGACTTTTTCAGACAAAAGAAAATTGAGGAAATTTGTTCCCAATTAACATGCTTTGCAAGAGATTTTAAAACTGGATGTTATATGTAGTGATTAATCACTAAATTCTACTCCTGAAACTAATACTACACTACATGTTAACTAACCAGAATTTAAATAATAACTTGAAACAAAACTAAATAAATAAATACATAAATAAAACAATATTTATAGAATACTATGATAACTACTTTCATAAATGCCCAGAGTATTTTGGGAAATCCAAGGATCTTCTGAGATTTGAAGCCATGGAGCTAACCACCCTTCTTTTGCAGAATTTATTTATATTTATTAATATATAATTGACATATAACATTGTGTAAGTTTAAGGTGTATAACGTGTTGTTTTGATACGTTTACATATTGCAATATGATTATTGCAATTTTCATATCCTCACTATTGTGGATAATGTTGCCAAAAACATGGAGTGCATGTATTTCTTTAATTTCCTGTTTTATTTCTTTTGGATATACACCGAGAAATGGGATTGCTAGATCACATGATATTTCTAATTCTAATTTTTTGAGAAACCACCATACTGTTTTTCATAGTGATTAAACCAATTTGCATTCCCACTAGCACTGTAAAAAGTTTCATCTTCACATCCTCACCAGAATTTCTCATCTCTTATTTTCTTGATGGTAGCCATTGTAACAGGTGTGAGGTGCTATCTCATTGTCTTTGATTTGTGTTTCCCTGATGATGGGTGATGTTGAGCATTTTACATGTTTCTGTTGGCCATTTGGATGTCTTCTTTGAAAAAAATGTCTACTTAGTTGCTCTACCCATTTTTTAATTAGGTGTTTTGTTTTGTTTTGTTTTGTTTTACTATTGAATTGTATGAACTCTTTACATATTTTGGATATCAATCCTTTATCGGATATATGATTTGCAAACATTTTCTCCTATCATGTATGTTGCCTTTTTGTTTGTTATTGTTTCCTTTGCTTTTTAATATGCTGTAGCCCTACTTCTTGATTTTTGCTTTTGTTGCCTTTGCCTTTTGTATGGTTTACCTCCAGTAACCCTACCAGGTTCTCAAGATGAATATCTGTGAAAGACCTCCTTATGTTTTTGGCATGGGAAGCTAGAAGTATCTACTTTGAAATATACCCAGAGAATTCTCTCTTAAAAAAGAAAAAAGTCTATCTTCATGGGAAAATACATTATCAGAGCATTTTCTAACTCAGAGGAAGGGTAATTATGCAGCTCTATAACCCTGTAGTCTCTCTATTCATTGAAGGTAGTCAAAGACTAAGATATACGTGTCAAGGTCACAGCTCAGGGATATAGGACCAACATAAGATGAAAATTTAATAATGAGATTATAATATGATTCCCCTTTCCCATACCTTGATATTCAATCAATAGGGCCATAGTGTAATAAAGGTGGATTACAACTGAGAAAAGTGCAAGAAACAGACTGTATCTAAAGAGAAATCTTAGGGAAACCCAAAGATAACAAGGGAGATAAACTCAAGGACTGTAGATAAATTTGAAGCCTCTGACACATACAGCTACAGAAAATATCAAGTCAGACATTTATAAGCCAGACATACATAAACCCTTACAATAAAAATTGGCTTATTTCTTTGTCTATTATCTAACACATCATGTGTGACTTTCAACATAATATCACTAGGCATGCTAAAAGACAAAAAAAAAAAAAAAAAACAACTGGAGGCAAATTAATCATCAGTATTTGACTCAAATATGACATCAATTTTGGGATAAATAGGCAAGAAATTTAAAATAATTATGATTAGGGGCATCTGGGTAGCTCAGTTAAGCATCTGGCTTCCGCCCAGGTCATGAACTCACAGTTTGTGGGTTCGACCCCCCTTCGGGCTCTGTGCTGACAGTTGGGAGCCTGTAGCCTGCATTGGATTCTGGGTCTCCCTCTTTCTCTGCCCCTCCCCGACTTGTACTCTCTCTGTCTCTCAAAAATAAATAAAGGTTAACAAAAATTTAAATCATTATGAATAATATGTTAAGGACTCTAATGGAAAAAAAAAATAGACAACATGGATTACATATGGATAATGGAATTAATGTGATTGCAATTTTCAGAAATAATCAAAAGGCGATACTAACAACGAAAAACATAGATGAAGCGTACCTTTGATGAGCTCATCAGTGTCCTGGAACAGGACTTGAAGGTATGAATCAACCTTCCCTACTGAAGTGCAAAAAGAAAAAAAAAAAGGAGTATCAAAGAATGATGGGAAAATTTCATAAAGGATAATGTGTGGAATTGGAATACTTAGATCAATAATCCACATTAAATTGATTTTTTTGGAAAGAAATAAGGATCGATTTTTACTTTTATTTGGACTTCCAGATGATCCATAATCAGTTATTTAAAAGACTATTTTTATGGGCTGAATTCCCCACCCCCATCCTCAAATTAATGTCTTGAAACCCCAGCTCCAGTACCCCAGAATAAGATTGTATGTGGACATGGGCCTTTCATTAAGTGACTAAGTCAAACTGAGGTACTTAGTATGGGATCTAATCCAATCTGACAGATATCTTTATAAGAAGAAAAAAAAATAGACACATAAAGAGACACCCAAGATGTAGCTTCACAGAGAAAAGACCATGAGAGGACATGGTGAGAAGGTGGCCATGTACAAACTATGGTGGGAGGTCTCTGAACAAAGCTAACCTGCCAGAACATTGATCTTGAACTTCAGCCTCCATAACTGTGAGAAAATAAATTTCTGTTGTTTGAGATACCAGTGTATGGAATTTTATTATGATCGTCCTAACAAACTAGCATGGCTATCTTTCTTCTACTGCTCTATACTGCAACCACTTCACGAATCAATATTTTGTACCAATACTTTGTTTCAACTATCTTCTTTCAATGATCAGAACCACATACTTAAAATGTTTTTAGCATCTGCTAACTGTAGAATAAGGTTTCCTACTTCATTTTTCAAAATTGATTTTCCTCTTCTTGATCGCTCTCAATTTCATACAAATTTTAAGTTGAGATTCTCAGAATATAAACATTTTCCTAGATTTATTTTTGCAATTTTAATCGGTATTACATTGAGTCTTAGAGGCAATTTGAGAACTCATATCTTTGCAATGTTGAGCCTTTCTCCATTTCTATAGGCTTTAGGTTTTTTCTCAGTACAATTTTTGTTTTTCATGCCTAACATAACTTTCCTTAAACTTATTCACATGTATTTAATATGTTCAATTTTTGTATAATTACATATATTTTCATTTACCTGTTTATTGATTAGCTGCAAAAATAAAATTGATCATGTTTTCATTTTTACATATTAAATGACAAACATCTAAACTGGGCTATAAATTCTAAAAATTATAATAAGTTCTTTCCAATTTTGAGGTATATAATCATATTATTTAGAGAGTAGTTTTATTTCTTCTTATCCAGTTTATATAATAATTTTCCTTTCTTTGTATCACATTATTGCACTATAACAACTCTCATGCAGTGTTGATTACAAGTATCAATAGCAGGCACTTTTTAGATTTCTGTAGAGTAAATTTATATGTATGGTACCTGATATAGGTAATAAAGGCTATTACTCTCATTATAAAAATGAATTTCATTCTATTTCTATATTTCCATTAGTTTCTTTACTAACACTTTTGAATTATTTTATTGTAATTTTTTCTTCCAAATGTTTCATATGAATTTTTTTATGACTGCCAGGTTTTCTTTTTTGCTTTGCAAATTTTTAATCTTTTCTTTTATTCTTTTATTCTTTTGATCATATTAGAGACATTTATTTAATTTTTTTTTGAAAACACTATTTTAACATCTGTGAGGTTTCTATTTCTGACATTTCTTGTAGTTTTCAATTGCATCGTCCCACCTCCTTGTGGCCAAGTGGTGATCATGACGACAATGATGATGATGTACCAAAAATTGTACATAAAATTGTGGTAATGTTGTGAGGTCTAACAAGATGTTATCTTCTATTGAAGTCAAAAGGGGACTATCAGTCCTGGTTCATGGATATTGTGATGAGTTAAACTGAATTTCTGTCTGTGGGAAGGCCAGATTATTTCCAATTCTATCAGATTATTTCCAATTCTATCAGTCCTGGTTCATGGATATTGTGATGAGTTAAACTGAATTTCTGTCTGTGGGAATGCCAGATTATTTCCAATTCTCCTGTTTTTCTTAGGCCCTAATACCAAACCATGAGAGTTTACTTAAACTGATTTACCTGATAGCCTTGCTTAGCTAAATATTTTCTTAGCTTTTCTTTCTCAATTTCATCTATTCTGGAATTAGTAGATACCTCACTGAAAAGAAACTTCAAATGTTTGCCTCTTTGCACTGGGTTTTACTTGTCTTTGGAATCATGTCTTGATAATGCTTAACTCTAATTATAGTTTACGAAACTAACTCATGATTTTTTTCCACTATCTTTTACTGCTATTCTAGGTCTCACAGAAGAGTTGATTTAGCTTTACTGCAACAAAACATAGTGCCATTTAGTACAACTGAAACTGTATAAACACACCTTTTCCTACCTTTTATCTTTTGTGCTAAATTATTAAAACAAAACTTCTAACTAAATACAAGCATCTCTTTGCTTTCTAACTACAGTCTCTCTTTATTGAACATTAGCATGCGTCCCGAATCCATCTCAAGATCCAGAAATCGGTATCCAACCCTGCCCTGATACTACTATCCCTAACACTCAAGATCATATAACAACATGTAAGCAGGCTAGCAAAAATGCACCTCAAGTGGCAACTTTTGAATCTGGGATTGAATTCCATTTTCATTCAATATTCATTCTTGATATACATGTTCCATTTACTATCTTTTAACTAACCTTCAGGCCAAAAATCTAAGTCTTTGACTCATCTTTTTCACACCCTGTATCTAACCCATTGGCAGATTTTGTCCACTTTAACTTCAAAATACACTCTGAATCCTACATATTCTAATTTTGTGCAATATTTAAACCTCTTTTGAATGTCTTCTCCTCAGCAGGACTTCTAAAAGCACTTTTTTAATGATCTTCATTCTTTGTTCTTACCCGTTTAGATTATATTATCTGCAGAGCAGTTTAAGTTCCACATATGAATCAAATTACCATTCTTCTGCTATCAAAACATTTGCTTTTATATTTTACTTAGAAAAAAATACAAAGTCTTATTTCACCCTAAAGTACTTTATGATTGCTCCCCCTGGGTGTCTTTTTTGGACTCAATTCATACTAACTTCATCCTTGCTCATTATACTACTGACCAACTTGATATTCACTAGAATGCAATTTTTTGTTATCATAAACTAATATGTTCCTCTTCAGTTTTTATTCAAGTGCTGCTCAAATCCAAACTATTCAGAGTCAAAATACTTGAGTGCTTTGTATTCAGAATGCTATAAAATTATATTTATTGAGTAATCAAATTAATATTTAATGACCTTTCTTCTTTAGTATAATCAGGATTCCAGCTTTTTTCCCTAAATATGAGGTCACATTAGTGAAAATAGCATTGCATATTCTTTTTAAAATAAGTAAAAACTTTAATATGGGCTTATTTTGAAAAGAGTAATATGCATGTTTGTGAAGCTAAGGCAATCTAAGGATTCACAATTGTAAGACAGTTTTACTAAATTTTCCAAGAAAGGGCGGACAACAAGGGTTTTTCCTCAGGTATTGGCTAGAACAAACAGAAAATTCTTTTGACAGCTCTGGGCCAGAGAAAACTCATAAGGGACTGGAGTTGTCCCAGGGACTTGGCCTTCGCCTGCTAGAAGCCAAGTTAGGGTTGACCAAGTCTCTTAATGCAGGAGCTTAGATGTATTCCTTGTGTGCTGAGGGTTCTTTACAGTTCCCAATCCAATACTTGAAATGTCCATATTTACTCTAAGAAAAAAAGAACTGGGGATGAACTGGGAAAATGACATTATTTGGGGTTCATTAAATACTGGAGTTTGAGAAATGTCTCTCTTAGTCTTCCTAATGCAGGGATTAAATACAGAAATAAAATGGAACAGAAAATAAAAAATATTATTTACTCTTCCAAAATAGGAAACATATTGAATACAGTGAAGTTTTTATAAAATCATCTCTTTCTCAGTGTAAATGTAAAATAATACAGTAAAATAAAAGCACATTTTATTTTCGACGTCTTTATTCTTGCTTCATTATTGGCACTGTTTATTAGTTTGCATCCTTAAAGTCTACTCATATTGGACATCATTCAGGCATCACGACATTACTTCTTATTCATCTGCACTAAAATTATATTTATTAAAATTATTTTAATTATTGTTAAGTGATGGAATGTGCTTAATGAAAATCCAGGCATATAACTGGTTACCAGAGGCGAGATGGGTGGAGTGATGGGTGAAGTAGGTGATGGTGATTAAGGAATGCACTTGTTGTGATGAGCAGTGGGTGATGTATGGAATCATTGAATCACTGTATTGCACACCTGAAACTAATAAACACTGTATGTTAACAAACTAAATTAAATGAATAAAATAAAAACTTAAGGAAAATAGAATTTAGTGAGAAATATGCAGCTGACCATAATCACTTATACTTCTCAGACAATATCAAAGACGAAACATATGTATATATACCTTGTGACATAATAACTAGTCTGTATGCATTTGTCTAATTGTGGTATGGCATTAGATATTAAAGATGCAGACGTGACTAAGTCTTTAATAGAGGTTATTAAACTTCTTTATACATGGCTCCTGCAATTCTAAATTTATTTTCCTCTTCTTCCTCGCCAATCAAAGCTCCTCTTCTTTTTCAAGGTGGCTATCTGCCCAGATTATCAGGTATATTTCTCATAATTTTTCAGTGACAAAATTACACAATTTTCATCAACTAAACAGAAGTGTAAGTTTTAGAGCTGCCTGGGAAAAACTTGATTTTTTTGTTTTAATCACTTTCAGCTTGTTGCTTTCGTCTTCTTCTTGGCCAGCATTAAAAAAAAAAAAAAAATAGAGATGTTGAAGTGTCTTTGTGGACTACTAAAGGTATTGTAGCTGAAAGATAGACTGGGACTGGGACATTTAAGATATTGTGGAACAGGGGCGCCTGGGTGGCGCAGTCGGTTAAGCGTCCGACTTCAGCCAGGTCACGATCTCGCGGTCCCTGAGTTCGAGCCCCGCGTCAGGCTCTGGGCTGATGGCTCAGAGCCTGGAGCCTGTTTCCGATTCTGTGTCTCCCTCTCTCTCTGACCCTCCCCCGTTCATGCTCTGTCTCTCTCTGTCCCAAAAATAAAAAAAAAAATAAAAAAAAATAAAAAAGAAAAGAAAAAAAAGATATTGTGGAACCATTGCACCAGTCTTGGATAACCTACTTTCAAACATGGTAAATAAAAACAAAATCTGTTTTTGATTAAACTATTCTAGTCATGTGTTTGTTACATATGTAGTTGAATGAAATTGCTAAATGATTAGAACACCATATAGGCTGAGTTACATAGGAAATTTTCAAAATAACTTGGAGACAGACTCAATATAAGGACTGCAATCTAGATTTTATTCGAAACTTAAAATAATCTGAAATAATTAATAAAAAACAAACTTTTTTGTATTTCCTCATATATATATGTGTATATGTATAAAATGCAAGGAAACATATTAAATTCAAATGTCTTTCTTAAGAAAAGTATTACACTTAACTCTTACCAAAACAAATTAGAAACATTTTCTCTTTGTGAAGTAGTTTTGATTCCCTAATAAATAGAAAGCTATGCCTGACTGCGCACAAGTGTTTTTTCCAAATGCTTCCTTAGCTTGCCCTAGATTCAGATATTTTTAGCATATTAAACATACCTTTTGCTAATTTAGAAAAAAACTATGTAGTAGTTAACAATAATCAAAATAATTTCATAGGGAAATTAGGTAGATTTTTAAGAGTTATCTGTTTCAAATTCCTACTTTTGAAAATGTGATAACTTTCTAGCCACAATTACCAAGATTTAAAATTTTATTTCTACCTTCTGACCTCATTATGTTCAAATGACTGATACCTTTCTCAGGATCCATTCTTCTCCACATCAGTTTAGTATAATAATTCTGAGACTTTTCTCCCTTGTGTCCTACTGCTTTAGTATAACAAAATTTATTCGTGCATTCATACAGTATATTAATCCATAGTCAAATAAATTTCTTACATACTTTATTTTTTACTACACTATTTTTCTTGCTTAGATACTTCCTTAAGGCAGGGCTACTATAACATTCTTTGCCTCCCATTCTCTAAATAAAAATACACAGTATTTTTTTTTTAACTTACAAAAGCAAATTGTAGAATCTAGAGAACAGAAAAAAAGATATGAACCAAAAATAATTGCTGAGCTATGGAATCACTTTTTCCCGGTAAAAGGGTACAGAGAAAACTCTTATGCTTAACCCTGAGCTTCAAACAAAATTTTTAGATTTTTATAACTGCCATAACAAATTACTACAAATTTAGCAGTTGGATGCACACCCATTTATGGCCTCACAGTTTTGTAGGTCAGAGTCCAGATTTAGCATCATGAAACTATATTCTTTCCTTAGTTTCATAAAGTTGAAATCAAGGTGTGAGCAAGGATGCATTCTTTTCGTGAGGCTCTGGATACACTTCCAAGATCATTCAGGTTGTTGGGCGAGTTCATTTCATCTTTGTGGTTGAAGAACTGTGGTCCCCATTTCTATGCCTGCTGTCAGCTAGAGTGCAGTCTCTGTGCCTAGGGACTGCTATATTCTTTCTGGCACTTTCCATGTAGCCTGTGTTCAGGAACTGCAGATGAGGCCCCTCTCCACTTCCAATCCCTCCTCCTCTTTCTGCTATACTCTGCTTTTCAAGGCTCTGCTTTTCAAGGATCATGAGATTAGATTGAGATCACTCAGATAATCTAGGGTAATCTCCTTATTTTAAGGTCCATAACCTTAATTACATCTGCAAAATCCCTTGTAGAGTATAATGTAGCATACTTACAGGTTTCAAAGATTAGAATTTGGTCATTTGTTGGTAGGGGACAGGGATCATTCAGCCTACCACAACCCCACCAAGTTCTTGAAAGAAAGGAAAAAAAAAAGAACTCAGAAAACACAACATCAATAAATTTTACTTTTCAAATTTAAAGTGTTTTTATTTACACACACATGCACACACACACAGAGGTTTCCTTTTGTTATCTATGACTCAATGTGTTTTTTCTCATAATGATGGCAAATTCATATTAGTTTCTGTTGTTTTCCTCTAGGATTAAATGTTAAAGAAGGTGGGTACATGTGTACTTTTGTTTGATTTTAGACACAAGAGAATTTGAAATAAGAAAGCAAGCATTACTTAGATATTTGATGACCATGACTGTTTTCTCTTCGCCACATTACCTTAAAAGTTGCCACTTTCATTTAGCACAATTAAGCCAAATATCATGAGAAACACACTTGTAGTTGAACAAATTAATCACTCCTTGTGGTAAGGGGGAACACACCCTATGGTGAACCATGGGGTATCTCTGTAAGAAGGTGCTAGAAAGAACCTGTTATAGGATTTGGGGCTTTGGTTGGGTAAATTTTGTGAGGGTGTAAGGAAGCAAGTGTTTCTCTAGATCAGATGCTGTAAGAAAGCAAAAGCAATTCTGTGATTGTCGATCTCAGTAAGATTTATCCACAGTAAGTGGAGACTAGCACAAGGATTAAACTATAACTGTTTTTAAAAAATATTTATTTATTTTTCTCAGAAAGTGAGGGAGGTGCATTGTATTTGGGGGGATTTCACAATTATCTTTTTTCTCCGTCTTTAGACAGAACTATAAAGTGGCCTCTATTTGTCCCATGTTTATCATGGATTAAGAGTAAGCCTGTCTGAGGATGGTGCTTTGTGAAATTGTTTATATCTAATAGGAAAATAGTAGCCTTGATGTGAATGTCAGGACATCTTCAGAATGTCAGGAGCTGCTCTCCCCCCAGCCCCCACAACTTTTTAAAATTCTAATGTGGTGAATGTCTTCTTTGTGTTCAGAGTAATTTTACAAAATATGAAAGTGATCCAATTAGTTTTGTAAAATATCCAAGCTGAATCATTGCCTGGACCTATAATCTGTTCACATAGTATCTGAACGGACATTCTAATTTCATTCTAATTTCATTTCATTCTATATTCTTTTAAAGTAATGCCAGTGTTGGCCAATCAACCAAATACGTGCTGAAGAAAACACTTTGCACGAATAATTTCTATCAATCGGTTAAGGATATACTATCCAAAGTCTCAGTTGAAAAACAGCTGATTAATCTATGTTATATGCTATCACAAAAATCACTACACCATTCTTCAAGAATATATTGATAATTGGCATCTTCTAAATAGTGGTCTTAAAATATTAACAGATGTAGGCTTAAGAGTAACATTGGACATAATAGATCATAATAGCTTAAAGAACTTGAAGATTTTTCTTACTCTTGTAAGGGATATTCTATGCTAAACATATGAAAATTGTATGTGAATGCCAGGATCTTATTTAAATGGCAATTGACTTTGTATATTATGTTTTGCTATCAAAAAGTATTCCTTATCATAATTATTTGAATTATGCAAAGCAAACTTTAATGAGATTCAGTGAGTGTCTATTTTATGTTTGAATGGATGTTAAGGCAAATACCAGAATTTTAAAATTATCTAAGGCCTGATCTCAAAAAGTCTATAATTCTTCAGCAAAAAAGCAAATGTTCATATGAAGTAATTAAATGCAAAATACAGTCTAAACATACTTCAGGGGATAATATGTTATTTTAGTGTGGCCCATTGGATACAGAATTACTTTTAGTATAATAACAGGGGCAAAGAATTAAGGCAGAAGTCATTTATAATTGCTTGTATTTTCTTTCCTGGCAGAGTACTCAATGATTCAAAGTAACTGTTGGGGAGGATGAGAGTGAAATTTTATTCCTGTGTCTCATTATCAATGAATTTCACTACATTTGGGCCTGTAAATAAGTAAGTAAATCTAAAGTGTCTGAAAGTAAAATGTGTAATGTTTAAATATTAATTCTACAATTAAGATAAATTACACGGATCTTTTTGTCTTTGATTAATACTCTCTGGTTTTTCAAAAGCATAAGCCAAAAAAGAAATGGGGTGTAGAATCTATTTATAAGGATATTTCATTGACTGCAAGCCAACAGTAAGAATGAGGGTGATAAACACTTTGCTAGGGTAAGTATGTCAAGGAGAAAAACAGACATCTAACCATGAGTATGGCCCTATGAATGTTTTCATAGTCTTCCTGACAACATCTTTCCATTTGTCTCAAAGATGGGTACCATCATTTCCATATGTGAATGTCAATAATAAAGAGCATATTTAACAAGTACAAGTCTCATTCTCTATTTTGACAAAACTTAGATGAAATTTGTCCTCCTTTTTGTTTAAAAATTTGGTACATATGTTTTTCTTCATCAAACATTCTAGAATCTAAAGAGTTGGGGGCTAATGAAAAACATACAAAATAAACTTGCTTCAGTTCATAAAAGAGTAGTCAGAAAACACTGAAGGGAGCACTGAAGAAATATTTTTCCTTCCAATTTCACCAGTTAGAAATCTAGTGTATTTAACATACATTAAAAATATCAGTGACCCATCATAGACATTAATCCTGTTGGTCATTGATCATTCAAATCTCTTACAGAACTTTTAGGTTTAATCATCAATTGAGATCAGCAATCATCAAAAAACTAGAAGTTGAATGAGAAGCGGATAGAGATGTGAGAAAACACATGGGCAAGGTTAGTAACTTCAATATTCCCAAGAGCTGCGTGAGTCTTAGTGTCCAATGGATTTAAGAGTAAAGTTAGGTGATATCTCATTGGAGTTTTGATTTGCATTTTCCTGATGATCAATGATGTTGAGCATCTTTTCGGGTGTCTATGGAAGTTTTGAACGATTAATTAATACTGAAATTAATACTACACTATGTTAACTAACTGGAATTTAAATAAAAAACTTAAAAAAGAGAGAAAAGTTAGGAAGCATCCTGAAGGCTAGTTTTGGGAAATGAAAGGCTGACAACTCTAGGATAGTTGCAGAGGCAGTAGGCACTGTATTATTAACAACTGAATATTAAGTTATTGTTTTTCATGTTTAGATATTAGCATGCAGAGAGTTTTAAATCTCAAATTGCAAACAAATCAGTCTTCTCCATCAAGGCTAATTCAATATACCTCAGCAGTTAAATTAGGTGTTTATTGGTCAGATTCACTTCCTCTTAAACACTTTACTTTCAGCTTTGGAATGGAAAGTAAGCAAAGATAGAAGTCAATAGTATGATTTATTTATTTACCAATGTGTTTTATTTAGGTTTTATAGCTGGCATTTTCCAAATACCCAGGCATGAATACTAATTGCTCTGAACCAACAACTGCCTTGCAGGTTGTAGGTGCTAGGAGGGGGGGAAAGTGTGTTTTGTTTTGTTTTGTTTTGTTTTGTTTTGTTTTGTTTTTAAATGTGTCAAGTTTCAATTTACTTTCTAGTTAGTTAACAAGGCTCCTGGGTGTCTCGGGTTGGTTAAGTGTCTGACTTTGGCGAAGGTCATTATCTCACGGTTTGTGGTTCAAGCCTGGCGTCAGGCTCTGTGCTCACAGGTTCCTGGTTGGAGCCCCACATTGGGCTCTGTGCTGACAGCGCCGAGCCTGGAGCCCGCTTTCGATTCTGTGTCTCCCTCTCTCTCTCTGCCCCTCCCCCACTCATGCTCTGTCTCTTAAGAATGAATAAATGCTAAAAATAAATTAATTAGTTACATATAGTGTAATATTAATTTCAATATTAGTTTATCCATTCATCTGTCCATGGACTTTTTTAATAGTTTGGCTATTGTTAATAATGCTGCTATTATAAACATCTGGGTGCATGTGCCCCTTTGAATCAATATTTTTGTATCCTTTGGGTAAATACCTAGTAGTGCAATTGTTGAGTCATTGGGTAGTTCTATTTTTAACTTTTTGAGGAATGTCTATATTGTTTTACAGAGTGGCTGCCCAAGTTTGCATTCCTACCAACTGCATAATGGGGTTCCCTTTTCTCTGCATGCTTGCCAACATATTGTTTCCTGTGTTGTTAATTTTAGCCATTCTGACAGGTGTGAGGTACTATCTTATTGTGGTTTTTATTTGTATTGCCCTGATGATGAGTGATATTAAGCATTTTTTTCATGTGTCTATTGACCATCTGGATGTCTTCTTTAAGAAATGTCTATTCATGTCTTCTGCCCTTTTCTTAACTGGGCTATTTGATTTTGGGGTGTTGAGTTTAATCAGTTCTTTATAGATTTGGATACTAACCCTTTATCAGATATGTCATTTGCAAATATCTTCTCCAATTCTGTAGGTTGTCTGTCAGTTCTGTTGATTATTTCCTTTGCTGCACAGAATCATTTTATTTTGATGAAGTCCCAGTGGTTCATGTTTGCTTTTGTTTCCCTTGCCTCTGATGACATGCCTAGTCAGAAGTTGCAGAAGCTTTTTTGTCTTGATGAAGTCCCAATTCTTCATTTCTGCTCTTCTCTCTTTAGCCTCAGGACTCATGTCTAGTAAGAAACTGCCATGTCCAAGGTCAAAGAGGTCACTGCCTATGTTCTCCTCTAGACTTTTAATGGTTTCTTGTCTCACATTAAGGTCTTTCATCCATTTTGAACTTACTTTGTGGATGGTGTAAGAAACAGGTCCAGTTTCATTACTCTCCATGTTGCTATAGTTTTCTCCACATCATTTGTTGAAGAAACTCTTTTTTTCCATTGGATTTTTTTTTCCTTTTTTGTTGAAGATTAGTTGACCATAGAGTTGTGGGCCCATTTCTGGGCTTTCTAGTCTGTTCCATTGATCTATGTGTCTGTTTTTATGCCAGTACCATACTGTCCTGATGACGATAGTTTTGTAATATAGCTTGAAATCTGGATTGTAATGCCTCCAGTTTTGTTTTTCTTTTTTGGGATTGTTTTGGATATCTAGGGTCTTTGTGGTTTCATACAAATTTTAACATTATTTGTTCTACCTCTGTGAAAAATGCTAGTGGCATTTTGACAGGGATTGCATTAAATGTGTAGATTGCTTTTGGTATATTAACATTTTAGTAATATTTGTTCTACCAATCCATGAGCATGGAACATTTTTCCATTTCTTTGTCTTATCTTCAGTTTCGTTCATAAGTGTCCTATAGTTTTCAGAGTAGAGCTCTTTAACTCTCTGGTGAGGTTTATTCCTAGGTATCTTAGGGCTGCAATTATAAATGGCATTGATTCCTTGATTTATCTTTCTGTTGCTTCATTATTGGTGTATAAAAATACAACAGATTTCTATATGTTGTTTTGTATCCTGTGACATTGCTGAATTGGTGTATCAGTTCTAGCAATTTTTTAGTGGAGTCTTTCAGAGTTTCTACATAGAGTATCATGTCATCTGCAAATACTGCAAGTTTGACTTCTTCCTTGCATATTTGGATGCCTTTTGTTTCTTTTTGTTATATCATTGCTGAGATGAGGGGAAAAAAAGATTTTACCATGAAAAAAAACTTTTTTTTTTTTTTTTTTTTTTTTTTTTTTTGGGG